>NC_084973.1:24267729-24393838 GCF_963691925.1 Scomber scombrus
GAGCTGTTGAAATTTAGCAATACTTAGCAGGTCAGAGGGCCCAAAAGTTAATTTTAGACACTGGTGGTTGCCTCTGTAAACACCAGCCTTCCTATAATAAATCTACCTCGTATTGGTTGACTTAAATGTTACAGTAAAACCAAACATGTTGCATCACAAAATTCAAAATGTTTCTGAACCAGCGAGTGTTTGTAATGTCCTTGTAAATATTAGCTGTGAAAATTGCTTCCACACTTTTCCTCATGTCCGCTGTTTGGCTGCTGCTCGCTCTCATCACATACTTGTCAAAGAGAACAAGAGCTCTTAAATACACACAAAGGCACACACACAAAGACACACACACACACACACACACACACACACACACACACACACACACACACACACACACACACACACACACACAGGGGTCCATGCCTCTTTTAACATGGTCAGTTTTACACAGACACCCTCCCTTCACACACAGACTCATACACACACACTTTCCTTTCCCACCCTTCCTCCACCTCCCCTCTTCCTCTCCTCCTTTTGTTCTCTTCCTCCCCGAGAAGGAGGGTGAATTGAACCTTGTTTTCCATATATAAAACCAGTTATGTACTGCTACTAACTGATTTCCTGAAGGAGTTTTTGGATTGATGAAGCTCTCTTTTTTTTTTTTTTTTTTTTTTTAAGTCTGCAACTGTTTACAGCTGGTGAGTAAAATCCTCCTCAAAACACAGCTGGTGTCACTTTGTGAGGCCAAGAAAAACAAGGTATGTGCGTGCATCTATGTGTGTGAGGTGGGTTTTCACACGCCTCGGCTGAAAGTCCAGCCCAAACAGTGTCATATAGACATCACAACATTGCCATGCTCTGAAGTCAGGATTGCATCAATGCATGCGTTTGATGGAATGTGAATGTGTGTGTTCAATGCTTCTTTCTCCTCAGCTGCACTCACAGTGCCCTTGAATAGAGGAGGGTCCTCATAGAGAAGGCACACCTCTTTTTTGCCATATATGGAAGACAACATGGGCTCTTAAAGGGACAGAAATGTGTGAGCGTGTGTGTGTTTGTGTATGTTGAAACACTAGATCCTAAATGCAGTGCTGCGTGCGAGCAGAAAGTCTCCCTTTACTGCAGTTTTATTTAACAAGCTTTCTTGTGAAAAGCAGCAGCAGAGCCTGTTTGATGACAGAAATATTGCCATCTCTCCCCCTGTCAGTTCATCTTCATATGTCTGTCTTTGTGGCCTCTGTCTTCTACACCTTCTACCCCCCTCTCTCCACTACCTCTCTATATTTGGAGGTACGTAGCTGTAGACGTGTGTTGTTTGTCAAACCTTCCCTCCGTCTGCCTTTACAGTTAGCACACAAAACAAGTGTGACATCCTTCCACACAGAGCTGTACAGGCTGCCTCCATCTGAGAATACATACTGTACATCAGTGGTCTCCCAACCCTGCTCCTGGAGAGCTACTGCCCTGCATGTTTTAGGTATCTCCTCACTCTAACACACCTGATTCTGTTAATCAACTCGTTATCAAGCCCTTTGACGAGCCTCAGCTGCTTGATAACGAGTTAGAGTGAGGAGATACCTAAAACATGCAGGGCAGTAGCTCTCCAGGAGCAGGGTTGGAGACCACTGCTGTACATGCATGCACAGGCGTGGACTGTTTAACAGCACTGCAGTCAAAGCAGGAATTTTTTTTTTTTTGTGAATTAACAGCAGTGCTTGATTGAATAAAACAGCCGGTTTAAGGGTCAAGGTAAAATGTATTGTCATTCTGTTCACACAACAAAGCAACAGAAAACAATTACAGGAAAGAACAGGCAAAAAAGCAACATGCAAAGACAATAAGACAAAGTAATATTAAAGTGTAACAGTAAATTGCTTTATTCTAGTTTTGCTTGTCAAATAGAGTCCAGTGAATGAAAATAAAGTGCTATTTTGTATATTATGATGTGCAGCGTGTTACAAACATAAATATATGTGTGTATATATTCTATTTTGTGATATAAATCATTAATAATTATTCTGTGGTTAAATAATTACTTAATCTCACAAATGTAGTAAGCTGTCAAAACCATTTATTTATGATCATTAAATAACAATTAATCACACAATAAACTCAGAACTTTACAGTCACTTTCCATATTTGACAGAACTTGATTTGTTGAAGGAAAAACTCAAACACAAAACTCCATGTTCCCTCCGTCCTCCCGTATGGCAGGGACATTATAGGCCTCCTCTAGAAATCAGCAGCAACTGGGGAGTGCACATTCTCCATCTTGTTTTGAAAACATACACAGATGGAGAAGGAGGAGCGGGAGGAGATGTAGGTGCAAATGTGACGGTGACAGAGAGTCACTGGAACATAAAGAGACAGACAGTCAGACGGAGACAGAGAGCTATCAATAGGTTTGTCTCACATGTTTCGACCAGCACGCATCTGATAACAAGTAGACCCGGGTTTCCTAAATAAGGATAAAGCACAAACAGGGAGGTGTGTGTTTGTGTCCGAGAGTCCGGCAAAGTTGTGTGCTTAAATATGTACCCCTGACAGCTTTGAGTATGTTTTGTTCATAGTGCTTTAACCTGTGTAATCTCCCCCCCACATTGTGTGTGTGTGTGTGTGTGTGTGTGTGTGTGTGTGTGTGTGTGTGTGTGTGTGTGTGTGTGTGTGTGTGTGTGTGTATGTGTGTATGTGTGTATGTGTGAGAGGTGACACACACTCTTGCCCTCGCTCTGTGTACTTTAACCGCACCACTCTGTTCAAAATAGTTCTGCCTAGTCAACATGCTGTTCCTTATTAGCTCACAGATGGCAAAATACACAGACACACACACACACACACACACACACACACACACACACACACACACACACACACACACACACACACACACACACACACACACACACACACACACACAGCTGAGGGCTGGTACTGGTACTCAGCTGATAAACTTTTTCACATGCATTCATTCTCTATCAGTACTCTGGCTGCAGATAAGCCTTCTGCTTTTGTGCTGGTGTAGGCCTAAGGCGCTGTGTACTTTTCATGCTACACACAAAGTGCCTATGTGTGTGTGTGTGGGGGGGGGGTGGATTGTGTAGATGTTTGCATCTTTATTCTCTCAGGCATTGACTCCTTTATTAACTGTTTTGCTTTAATTAACCAACAGACGCACGCAGATACACAACCACATGTGCGGCTGGCACATCATGGAAAGACATAACACAAGTTAAACACTATTTAATAAGCAAACACACACAATCTGGGTTAAGTGTTCTTTGGTCTTGTTCTTTACTTCTGCACAGCACGCTGAGCAAGAGCAGGGTTTTGGCTCCCCACGCCTCCTCCTCCACTTTCACTCCCTCCCCCTGACCAATCAGGACATCAGCCCCTACAGTTGACCCCCCTTTTCTCTAACCAATCAGTTGGCAGCATCCACTTCACCCTCCTCCCCTTTCACTGTATGCCTTCACTGCTGAGTGAGCAAAGCACGCCTCGCTCTAACAGCTGAGAGGAAACCAACAGGAAGAAAACACACACAATGAGAGAGAGAGAGAGAGAGAGAGAGAGAGAGAGAGAGAGAGAGAGAGAGAGAGAGAGAGAGAGAGAGAGAGAGAGAGAGAGAGAGAGAGAGAGAGAGAGAGAGAGAGAGAGAGAGAGAGAGAGAGAGAGAGAGAGAGAGAGAGAGAGAGAGAGAGAGAGAGAGAGAGAGAGAGAGAGAGAGAGAGAGAGAGAGAGAGAGAGAGAGAGAGAGAGAGAGAGAGAGAGAGAGACGGGGTATAGGATTGCGAGAGAAGGTTGAAAGGAGGGGGAGAAGAGAGGGTGAGGAAGAGGAGAGGAAAGGGGGAACACTAGCATGTGAAGTGGCTTTTGTGTCCAGGATATTTTGGAGGGGCTCGAATGAGGAGAAAGGAGGAAAGAAGGCAAGGGAGGGAGCTAGAGAGAAAAAAGAGGGGCTGGAGGAAAGCGTGAGACGAGTGGGGGGTGAGAGTTGTTGATGGGTTTTTGATGTGACTGAGGGTGGAGAAGAGAGGTAGACAGGAAGAAAACAAGAGAGAGACAGAGCTAGTGCAGGCAGAGAGAGGCAGAACAACTTTGACTCGTCTCTCTTTCTCAACACCACCTATTCAGGAGGAAGGAAGCACAGAGAGACAACAACTGATCGAGAGAGAGAGAGAGAGAGACTGACAGACAGAGAGGCAAGTCAGCCTGACCCATTGGGAAGAGAGACTTACAGAGGAGGACAGTCACTCATCCAACTCACCAGACGAAATAGAGGAAGGAAGGAGACAGACAGAGGCAGAGAGTGAGACAGCAAGATAAAAACCCCATCTTTCTGAGAGGGTGAGTGCCACAAGTTCTCCTGCTTGCGAGTCAAGTGTACTAAATGTTGCTGCTGTCATATTGTCAGCTGGGCTTGGGTGACTCAACGTCTCCTAAAATGGCCACATGAAAGCCAGACAGACAGATAGATAGGCAGGCAGAAAGGGAGGGAGGGCGAGTCAGAAAGGGACCCTGTGTCAAACAGCATTCTCAGCAACTATGTCACTGAGCCAGCTTAGTTTAGACTACCATGACTCTCCAGCCTAAGTACTGTATGTGTTTGGCGTAACGCTGTCTCGCTGAGAGGTTTATCAGTTTCAATCATTACTTCTCTCCTTCTGTCAGTTTCTGTCTTCCTTTGTTGCTTCCTGTCTCTCTGTCTCTGTCTTTGTGTGACACTCACTCACGATACAGTCGGTTGTCATTCCATCCTCTTGTCCACAGTGACATCAGATTTCTAAACCCTAGGCGGCTCATGTAATCTAATCAACAGATGATTGTTTGCAGGGGGCACTTATCAACTTTTTTTTGTGCGTTTGTTTGAGAACGTGCACATGAGTGTGTCCGTGTGTGTTTATCAGCCTCCAGGCACAGTACAGACCAGGGGAGTAGCTCGGGCGGGGTTCAGCTTAAACTTGATGAGACAATCGGTGCATTTGGGAGGCTGCTAACTTCATGCTGATGCTATCACACCGCTGTTCCAGGCTGTGAGCGTAAAGGAATGGATTGAGGACACAAAGAGGCTTGAATGCAGCTGAGCAGCTAGAGCTCAGGCCCATTCAAGATGAAAGCCTGTTCCACTGATTTGAAAATAAAACCCTGTCATGTCTGTAACAGGGTGAAGAATTAACCCATCCAAGGGCCGAATGATGTCAGGTGGTAGTCAGAGAAAAAAGTAAAAAGAAATATTGAACTGTCAAGTTTGAGTGCTGTGCCTTGGCAACGTATTGTTTCCTCGGTTTCATAATTTGGTTAGTTTCTTTAATTTACTAATGCAGTTGTAACCACATCATAAAAAATTGGATTTAAAAGAGTGGTGGTTTTCTTAACAGACAGAGACAGTATGTCTTCGTGTTTTAAGGATCAAAATAGAAACACAAGCACAGATGCACAACATTGCATTTTGGTTTCTGTGGTTTCATTAAAATTGATGCATGTTTTCCTCTTTTTTTTTAAACTAAAAGAAAATAGCATTGGAATAGAGAGAGTCAAAAGTTTGCCAATAGTTTCCCAGGTTTAAGTTTTTGATTCAAACTTCTGTTGATCTTTCACTGTATAAAATGACTCAAATTGAACAAATAATAGAGATTATGCAATATTAGTGGATTTAGGATATAAAACAACACGTATATGTCAGCCATGATCAACGTGTTCTCTGAAGTGAAGGAAAAACAGTTTTCAACCATAGCAGCTTGTGAATTTTGTGGATCTACTTTACCCGCTCTGGCCCGTATAATCATAGTATAAACTAAATGGTGTGTTATAACAGGTGTATAGCATCTGTACAACATTAAGTGAGTAGGCAAATCCTTCTTCTGACGAAAATTGTTGTTAATGTAAACTCTACTTATTGTAAGAGTTTTATTCCTCCCAATGTTGCATTAAAAAGTAGTTTCTTCTTCATTGCTAAAAGATATATGATGCTTTAAATGTTGTAAACATAGTGCATTTGTTTGTGTGTACACATGCATGTTGCATCTGGGTGCTGTGATCAATGTGCACAGGCCAAATGTCAGGATATTTTCTGAGCATAGGGGTTGGCTGTGAACTCTGCCCCCTTTCACCCCCCATACATCTCACTGAGTGCAGGTTTGTAGGTCAGAGCTGTCAGCATACCTCCTAAGGATAAGTTTGTGTATGCTACAGTGTTCGTGAGTAAGCATGTGTGTGAGTTTTACTGAACCCATGCACAGTTTTCAAACGCAAAGTGACCAAAGAGTCTTAATTGGACTTCTGCCCCTTCTGCAGATGTTTTTGATAAACATGCTGATGCTTTAGTTGCCATTACAACGAGTGATCAGTGTCTCAGTTTAACAAGCTCTTAATTGGCTTTTCAGTGGATCTAACCCAGTGTGTGTGAGTCATGTGCTACATGTAGATCAGTACATTCTTTACCTTTGTCTTAGCCTCTATTCAATGTTTCACCATCACGTGTTACACCACCTCTCTCTCATGATGATAACATTAAACACCTCTGGGCCTCATGATGTGCTGTAAATCACCTGACCCATCTGAAGACTTTTGGCCTTTGACCTCATGACTAACCTGACACACCAGGTGGTTTGTCACACAGAACCATCTAAAAGTTGTCAATGAAAATGGTTAGGAAGTTTTTCAAAAAATATGCGGCAGGTGATTGGATGAACCATCTGTATGTCACCGCCTTACCTTGTGAGGCAGATGGATTTGCCATACTGACTGGTCCAAATCACCGGTGGTTCAGGCACAAGTGCATAACTTGAAGCTTGACAATGCATTTTCTTGTGAGTTTGTGGGGTCGTGATCTGAACAATGGTGTTTATGGGCAGACTTGTGTATGTTCTTATGAAGTCACAGAAATACAGACCTACATATATTTCAACAAACATCAGCCTCCAAATGAAGGACTGTGACTAGTGTGTCCAACTCCCAAAGTAAATGTTTGATCTACACAACAGTCATGTGTCAAGTCAAAGGTGCTGAACACATACTGGGTTCAAAACCTTTGACCTTAGCCCTTTACACATGTCTCTGGATAAAAGCGTTTCTTGACACTGCTGGTTTGGATGCCTTTGTGGATCCAAAACTAAAGCTAAAACTGAAAGCTCACAATACTTTTTCACACACAATCTGCAAGTGAAAACTGTCTCCTAAACAGTTTTTTTTAAATCACATACAATGTTATTTTTTCTATTTTGTTTGCTGTGTATCCTAGCAGGAAATAAATACATTTAATTTATCCCTCCACTGTCTCATCTCATTTTCCTATTGTTGTCTTTAGCATATTTCTATTTTATGGCTAATTTAATTTGATTGTTTTTGTAAGCATGACTCAGTCTTCACTTTTTGCTCCAAAGCTAGGCCTATGCCAAGGTAAACTGAAATAGTTTTTACACATTTTGTCCATTGGTCCCATTGGTCCTCTTCATCAGGTTTCTGTGCCCAATTAACTCATGTTATTATTTTTGATCTTGGTTTTTGTCATTGTTTCAACCACACATATTGTATTTCCTCTTCCTTTGTGCATGCAAATAAAACAAACCTAACCCTAAAATGTGACTTGAGTAAACAGGACTAGACTAAGTTATTTAATTAGTTATTTCTGTGGGTTTCCTCCTAACCAAAAATATTATTGAGCCTTGTAATTATAGCTGATTATTTTGCCAAATATAATGTTCTGGGTACAACAGTAGGTTACAGCTTTTTGCAGCTTTGTAGTGAGGCACTTATTTACCCACTGGACCACTTTTAAGAGATGCTAGTCACAAGAGGGTCCTAGTAGCTCATAAGAATTTTTTTTAGCTGAAAACATTTACTGATTTGAACAGGAGGTTGTAGCTTGGTACAGCTTTATATTTAGGCTGTTAGCTCTACTCAGAACTGCTGGTTTATGTAGCCCTGACTGCTCTAGCCCTCCTCTACCTGCTCCTGCTGTATTTATACCTTCCTCAAGGTCTTTGGCTGGTCTGTAGTCCTTCTATGTTCTCCTCTTCCTCTCTCACTCTCTCGCATTGCTTCTCTCTCTCTGTCTGGCTGCGTCCCTCTTGTCAGGCGTTTCTCATTCCTTTGTCTGTCATCTCACTATTTCCAGCCTCGCTCTGTCGCTCTCTGAATGATTGCTTCCTGGTCCATTTCCAGAGATGCTGCAGATGTTCATGTGAGATTGCACCTGGCCTGCCAATGATGTGTAACATCTCCATGCCTCACATTAGCGAGGTTCAGATGATGAAACGTGAGATGATTTTTGATGATAATTATTTTCCAAAAATAGCAATAGCTACTAATAAAAGTGTTTAAAAGACAGATCTTTATACAATGAGTTTTAATGACCAATATAGGGGAAATTTGACATTTTGAAGTAGCAAAAAGCAAACATGAAATAATAGATTTTTTGCATACAGATGTTTGCAAACACATTTAACATTTTTAGATTACATACTGGACTGTAATTGTTATTTTCATATCCTTACTTGTGTCGTGTGAGTAGCATACAGTATGTTTGTACAGATAACATGCATTTGACAAGAGCAGTTTGTACAAGCTGAGGTGTATATGGGCACATTGTATTATAACCAGCCAGGTGCAAATGTTCATACAGTGTTCAGCGATGCAGTTATAGAGCTCATTAGTTCTAAAGTCTTGGTTGGCACATGCGCTGAGCAACCTGAAGCCTTTCTTGGGGTGAAGCCAGAGCGTTTCCACTCCTCTGCTGGCTCGTGGATCAAGCCTGAAAAGGGCTGGGCTGCCTCTGCCAGGCTGCTGTATAGCTAGTTCAGAATAAGGTCAGAAATCAAGCGGGACCTAGCACAGAGTCTTTGGGTGCTCCCAGTGAGCTCTGACAGAGGGAATGACTATAAATACTCATTGCTGACTCCTCACACGTTATTTCCCATCCCCCACTCCCTGTGTCTGCCCATGGGAGTCCACCTGCCCCCAGAGGGAGGTGACAAGATGAGGTGATTCCATGTATTGTGTTGGTTAAACGGACATTAAATCACAACTTTTGTATTTTGTCTTGGTTATAACATGACTAATTGCAGTAGAGGAAGGTAACAAGATGTCCCCGTTTGAGCGTGACTGGTCTGGTTTTGTGCTAGGGTGTGCCCCACCGTGAGAAATAGCTGCAAAATAATCAAGTGCTTTGTATTAGTCCTCCAAATGTATTAGCTTGGACAGTTGATGTATGATTAGTTTTGAGCATATAGACAATTGCCAATGTGCTCTTATGTTCATAAAACAATCCTTTATAGCATCCATTGTGTCCAGCTTTAGACAGTTGAACTCTATAAAACTGTGTTTTGTTGTGTGTTGAGGGAGGGGAAGTATGTTTTTCTTAGTGTGCACAATCTACGTTTCCCAAAAGCAGCAGCACTGACTGCATAAGAACCATATGTCATGTGAGTAATTACAGGTGACTTTGTCCCTGTGAGATTCTTTGTGCACAATGGTTGGAAACCATGATTACGTGATGATATGCCGTTATACTGGAATTGTGTATAATCGGGTCATAATGTATATAGGTCTCAATGGAGGGCTCAATCTGTTCCCTTTTATGTCCCTCTGTCTGTTTCTCTCGCCTTCTTGTGTCTTGTGTGACAGATGATCCCTCCCTTCTTGTTGACGTTGAATACTTAATTGTCCCCAATGAATGGAGAATTTGGGCTTCAGAAAAGATATGGAACACAATACATGCTCATGTAAACACTTTTTGTCAACCAAGCAATATAAACACATAGAGTGCAGCTCCTGTCCTGCCATTTTATTAATCTAGCCTGACCATTTGTGGTTCAACATCCTTAACAGTTCCACAAATGGGTACATTTCAAGTGTGTTTCAATCTAGTGGAAAATACCCATGAACGCCTGTCTTTTTACTACATTTCCTTTTTGTCGCCAGGTTTTTCTGTCTTTCCTCTTGCATGATCTTTAGGCCTAATGTGTTTGTAATGCATCTCCAAATGCATCATCACTTTTTTGTCACAACAATTCAAGGGGAAACGCTAGAAAGTGAAGTAACTGGTTGTAATGTGGTTTTAAACTGAAATTGACTAATACTTTTCCTCTTTGCTGAGTTACGGTATATGGGTGCCAAGCAAAGTGTGGGACCGACTAGCTTGCTTGATTATATTTAAAACTCCTCTTATCGTCAAGTTTACATCTCAAGCACTTCAATCAAAGTCTTTGGCTCACTGTAGGCCAACTGAACACAGGCCTGCATCACAGTGTGTGGACATCTTGGCTGGTTGTGTACACCTCATGGAGCTCAGCCATTTTGTTGTGTTTGTAGATATTTTCTTGGAGGAGCATCTTTGCCGGGCTCCCCCTGCCCCCCCCAGTACCCCCCACCCTCTCTCTCTCTCTCTCTCTCTCTCTCTCTCTCTCTCTCTCTCTCTCTCTCTCTCTCTCTCTCTCTCTCTCTCTCTCTCTCTCTCTCTCTCTCCGCTTCTCTTTCTCCCTCTTTGTGGCCAAGCACAAAGGAACCGTTATCCTTGGGCTACTGGTTGTCATGGCAATGGCTCACTGTGACTTCCCCCCTCCACATTCCCAAGTTCTGGTCCAAGTGGGTCGGGAAACAGCCCACTTCTTTTGGCCTAGCCCCATTTAGCACCAGGTTACCATTGGAAATGTCAAATCTGCTCCACGAGTGCCCTCCCCCCCTCTTATTCCATCCAACCAACCCAGAGTGTTTGGGTTTTTCAACCCAAAATGGGGCATTATGTGGTGGAAAATAAAGGGGAGTGATTGTGACATTTCTCCCTTAGGAGGCCGGTTGAGTAGTTAATTGATAAGTGGATTGATTTTTTTAATTGATTTGTCCTGTGTGTTGTACAATAACACACTTTAATATTGACTTCTTAACTTGGCGTGTTTGCACATTATGTGTACCGGTGTCTCTACATCATTATGTTACTTTAAGAGTGAAAGGTGTGTAAGTATGTAGTTTTTTTGCATTTGTTTTGGTCTCATATTTTGTGTGCATTGTCTTTGTTTATCTGTGTGCACATCTTGTAATGACTGTTACAGTAAAGTATAAGGGACTCACTAATCAATGATTTGTCTCTGTGATTCTCTTTTGCTCTTCAGGAATTCTGGGTGGAATGACCCTGTCATGATGTCACTGTCATTGCGTACCCCACGCCCAGGTGATCAGGGTGGGCGTGTCTGGCTATCAGCCAATAACAGAGGGAGTCCCAACAGAGTCACTTCCGGTTCATATTTAGAAGCACTTTTTCTCAGGAGCCTCCTGCATCACTGACACTTCGCCTCTTCGGTAAGTTTTTGCCTTTAAGATGGCGATTTGACGCAAGTTACTCATTAGAGACCGCTCTGTCTTTACTGTAAAAAACAGCAACCAAAATGCAGTTAATGTGTCTCAATCTAGTGTTTCCCAAACCAATTTGATGCAACATCTAATGAAAAACCCCAAAGCCTTTCTTTTTTTCAAGAAAGATATAAAGCATAGCATCAGTACTATTTTAACTATGGTGTCTGATGACTGTATTTTCCAGTATTATGGCATATCATCATGTAATCACTTCCACAGTTATGCGGATGATACACAACTTTACATTGCTGTGTCTCCTGATGACACAGGGCCAATTGATGCCCTTTTAGAGTGTATTTTAGACATTAAGTCATTGATGGCAGGAAACTTTTATTTAGCCTATTTATTGTATAATTTTAGTTGTTCATATTATTATGTCCTCAAAATAAAGCTTACTTATTAATTCTGGTTTGAATTAATTTTATTAAGTCGTCATCTTTTCATAAAAATAAAAAAAAACTTTATTTAATTATTTAATTATTTTTCGCTCCTTTATATTTATTTGGTTTTATCCAGTCTCTGGCGTTTCCTCGCTGCAAATTGCTGAGAGTAAGATAGCGCTTTAGTTGCCTTCTTTCAAGTGTGTATGCATGTGTTATGTGTGAGAGAAAGTGTGTGTGTGTGTGTTTGTGTATGTGTATGTGTGGCTTTTGGCTTTGCTACTGCTTTGTTTTGCTTGCTTGTATTGTGTAAAGCACTTTGCGCTACATTTTATTGTATGAAATGTGCTATATAAATAAAGTCTGATTGATGATTGATTGATATTTCCTATCTGACGTCTTTATGTTTTCTCTTCAGGCCGTAGTTCCTGTGCCCACCTCCTCCACCTCTGGTTCCTGTGGAGTTCTTACTGTTTCCTTATTAACTACCGTGGGATGTTGGTGTTGTTCTGTGGCAGTTGCCATGGAGATAGATGGGTTCCTTTACTAGGCCATTTCCGACACAACTTCCAGATGTTGTGCCAGATGCAGTGTGTCCACACGGACAGAATTAGACAAGGACAGGCACAGAGGTGAGATGCTCATCTTGGATATGACATCAGGGCATTTACAGCAGACCTTCCAGCTTACAGCTTAAAGCTGGAAGGTCATTACAAGTGCTTAGATGTTATGTTCAGTCAATCTATATCTATAAATTTAAGTACATAATTTCCCCCATGATTTTGTGGCAGCCCAATTTTAGGGCAGAAAAAGTTTACCACTGACCACTGACTCCCTGTTCAGATATGTCCAGTCATATGCCATGACATAGTGAAGTCATGACATCATAGCCATCGTCAAGGTGGTGTGTCAAAACCAACAATTAGAGGCATACCATTCCTTTGCTGTCATACTTAAAAAAGCGGGAAAAAAGGGAACCCACACCCCAGCTTTTACATTTTTTGTCTGCATTTCTTCCGAGGTAAAAAACGAAAGAGAGTGTCCATCAACACTTGGCTGAAGCAAGTGTCAATATCAAATTTGTGTCAAATGACGCACACATAAATTACAGCTGTCCATAAATATTCTCATTTCATTATTCATATTACTGGTATCACTTAGAAAGGCCCAATGCCTTCTTTTCATTTGAATTGTTGATACTATTTCATCTTTCCCATTATTCATTGAGTCTTACCTTCATTAATTACTTTATTTGTATCTGTCCTAAGCAGTAATACTGTATTTTGTTCCTCTCAGGTGCTGTGCAGCTCAGCTTCCTGATTCACACTGTATGATGACATCACAGCAGGAACTATAGGACTTCCTATTCCTGTGGAACCTCTTGCTCTGCCCTCTGGCACTTGTGAGGACCTACTTGACCCTGTTGCACAAAAGTTAGTCAGTACTCTTATACCCCAAATATAGAAACCATGCGACACATTCACGTGGAGTTAGCCCACAAAAAGGCTCCATTAGAGCTTCCAGCCCAGGAGGGGGACTTGCCTCCACCTACGGCCCCAACACAAAGCCTGGACCCTGGGGTCAGACAAGGGGCCCCCAGGCACTTTGGTCAGGAGGAGCTGCGACTTCAAAAGGTCTACCAGCTCTCCATTTTCTCCCAGTTGGGGGGATTTTCTACCTCCACAGAATCTCACACTGATGCCCAACAGAGACCTGTCCGGTTGGGTGTGAAAAGGGGGCTAGATGAGCCCCAGTTGACTCACAAGCGCCCCCACCTGGGGGATTCCTCAGACAGAGAAGCATTGGAGGGAGGGGTGCTGTGTGGGCCAGCCCCAATTCCAAATGTTGGGATGGGGTTAGTGATGGGCCATGGTGGGCCTGGTTCTGTATACTCTTGCACACAGATGGAGCACAGAGACTCTGAGGGGGGACTATCACCCAGGTCTCCACCCCTCTCCCCAAGCCACAACCCCTCCCGACGCCCAACACAGCACAATCACGACAGGCCCATTCCTGATGTCTTTGCTCCACTCTCACCTAGATCCCCCCCAATGTGTGACCCACATGGGCATCTCTGTGATCAGGGCCATTCTCTCGGAAGCTCAGTCAGGACTGAGCAACCTAGCGGGGGTCGCACACCCACTTACTCACTAGGTAGCCCTGGAAACGAGAGTTGTAGTAATGGTACATCTGGAGGCCAGCCTAGCCCCCATTTATATGAAATATCCACATATGAGACTCCCAGTCCCGCCAGCCCCACCAGCCCCCCAGGCCCCTTCTCCCCCCCTCATCACACAGAGCTGCAGGAACCAGGGGAGGCCACTGAATGGGAAGTTGGACTTGAATCCTCCCCACCGGAGCGAAGTGCCACTCAGGCTGCGTCCACCTCCTCTAATGGCCTGGCCTCCTGGGAGAAGACTCCTAGCAGTAATGGCCACCGTCTATCCTCTGGAGGTCACTTGCCAGCCAAAAAGAGGCTTTTGTCCCCAAGTGACACAGGGGACTCATGTTCAGAAGATGAGGGACCCTCCACTTCCAAAAGGAGCAGGCTGTCATTGCTAGCTTCAGGACTGGGCCCAGCCTCTTGTCGCAGCACGGATGCAAAAGCTGCACCTTTCTGGAACCACCTGCTGCCTTCCGCATGGGACCGGCCTAAGGTCAGCACACATTCATGTACATAAACACATACACATACACACACACAAGCACACTTATGTTGAAATACATACACACGTTTCTATTGTTGATGGAAATTGCTTTGTACATGCTAATCTACCAAAACAATAGTTGATCACCTCAAGCTATAATTCCCACTGTTATGCCAACTTGTAACTATCGTTAGTTATTCTGCAACTTGGCGGTGACAACAAGACGGTAACACCTGTAGTGCATGGTTAGCTAGTTGCCTTTACATACAATGTACAGTGACAAACTAATCTATTGACACTCAAAAATTGCACAGAATGTATTCAGTACTAACTTTTTTCCAGAAATGCAATTAGCTGCTCTTGGCAAGTGTTTCCCAGTAGTTACAGATCTCCAATAGACAGCTGTGTCTGAATATACAGATGTAACAAAATATTCCCATGACCTTAACATATTTATAATGAACAAAAAGTATCCAGAAAGTAAATGATAGCTGAGGAGAGCTCTTTTCTTTTCTTTTTTTGTTTGACTAGGTGATACAGTTGTTTATATTCATAATTAACAGCCACTATAAATGGAGTGTTAGCATACATAAAAACACAGCATGAGCACATTTGCATGTGAACTAGCACAACTTTAGACAAAAACACAAACCGTAGACCACAGGACATCTACGACTTTGCATCCAGAATGAGGAAGAGTTGTTGAAAGGAAGTGCTCGATGGTAAGGCATGTGTGAGTCTTGTCTGCCTCAATAAAGAAGCAGGGACATAAAAAAAAAAAGACAAACTAAGAGAAGATAAAAAGTGAAAGAATGAAGTGATGGCTGGCTCATTATCACGCCACGCTGGAACAGCCTGAGTAGCTCCAGAATAAAGCCCATTGAGGGAGCATCCATTGTTCCCTCCCATGAGTGTGCTGTGACTCTCATGCACATGGACACACATACAAATACACACATACTGGTACATGCATACACATCCATCCCACCTAAAAAATGGTTCTGGAAGTGAATTGGTCATTTCTGAACACAAGGAGGCCAGAAAGAGCTTTGAATGCGTGTGCATGTGGGTACGTGGGATGGGGAGTGTACTGATGATTACAATAGGGTTCACTAGTTCACTAGTTAGGTGGTCGTACAGTAGTGGGATCACATAGGTTTAGTGCATCCGTGAGGGAAGGACAGGCAGAAAGAGACAGGTGTAAGAAAGACACAAGAACACAAAATAGGGACACAGAGGAAGAGATAGCAAAAGTTAAAGAAAAGGAGTGAGGTTATACTGTCACAGGTGCTGTTATTTCTGTAAATAAAAAGCGATTTAAGAAACTTAAAAAAGAGAGGGTGGAAAATATTCTAAAATGCTTTCTGTGGTTTTGATTGAATGTAATGATGCAACGACAGTAAGCTGACGAAGAGCCACATGCTCTGTAGAGAGTCTGTGTATACTGTGATACCAATAAGCTAACAATGAGTGAAGGCTTAAGTGTAAACAAGTGGCAAGCAGGTAGCTTAGTGTTGGCTAATGACGAGTCATCTGACAGTTGGGTGGCCTTTACAAGGAACAGCAGCGTGGAAATGGGGAATGTTTATACGAGTGATGCAACGTCCAATAGTCAGTGGCCAGTAAGTAAGAGGACACCTGAAATACTCATTTTACACATTCAATTACTCTTAATGAAAGACTAAAACACAAACACGTGCCTATCTATTCTTCAGTTGACTGTGTACAGAGAATTTTGTTTTTTAATATTTTATTTCTGAATCAATAAGTGAGGACATATCAATCAGGATTTTAAATGAGACGGATGAATTCATAATTTTCCCTTTTTCCCTCTCTGTGTTCAGACTGCCACAGACTGCACGAGATCAGGGAGGCGACTGAAAAGTGGGCTACGTCTAAAGAGGTGAGTGCTGCATCACGTTTTTAAGTTATACTATGTTCATTAAAATAGAAGAAAAACTGTACTAAAAGGAGATTGAGAGGACAAGATTGAAACTTCAGTGGGTGCACGGGGCCAGAGTAAGTGTGTTTGGGTGCATGCACATGTGTGAATGGATGTAAGATCAGTTCAGTGTCAGGTAGACTGAAGTAGTTATAGTGGGTTGTTTGTTTTCCAAATTACAGGGTTTTGTGTCTGGATTTAGATACAGTCAAAGTGACTTGAAATGTTGGTGAAGTCAAATTAATGTAATGTCAACCACTAACCCACGGTCTGGTTTGTGTTCACATTCAGTCGGCAGCTGCGCAGCGGCAGACACACAGACAGCGGGCGTACCACACGCACCAGTTTGCCCTCATCTTCCATCAGCAGATCACTACTAGGCAATTTTGAGGTAAAAATTGTTAATTTGTTGTTGTTTTTTCCAATAACTTCAGGAGAAACTAGCGACTGCAGGTCAAAGATAGTACCAGATACAAAACTTTAGCCAATGTAAACCCTTTGCAGCTGCAGGAGAGCGTAAATTCAGCTTTGGCACCATATTAAGTCCTTATTTAGAAAGTCCTGAGTACTTTTTTTTTCATTATCAGAACAATATTCAAATGCTCAGAGATCTTAAAATTTAGATTTTACCATTTTTATTCATTTGCACAGGCATTGTGCAGGGTGTGTAAAAACACCCCTGCAAAAAGCCTTATTTATTGCGACCTCAACAACATAAAAGAATATTTATAATGTCACAATTAATGTAGATTATGACAAAAATGTTAAAAAATAAATTACAGATTTTCCAAGAATTTTTTTTTCTCTAGTTTTTCTGCATAAAATTTAATATATGTCTATTTTTAACTGTCCAACGTGAGTCTGACAGTGCCATGGGAGTGCAGTGCTACACTGGTGGAGTACTTAAGTGTTTTTTCAACCTTCTCTGTGGGACTTTTAATAAGATGTAATTTTGACCATTTTAACCAACAATTTTGTGATAGGTTGTGTAATGTACAGAATTTGCAGTCATTGTACCCACACTCTAAATATCCGAATACCAGTAATAAGCACACAGTGGTTCAGGTTCCTCCCAGTGCTGAGTTCTTAATTTGTATTTGTAGCCTAAGACCTGCACTGTTTGTAAATGGGACTGGCAGTTTTTTTGTCACGGTTGTGGAGCCTTGCCCAAGATTTTGAAAAATAGCAGAAGATCTAGAGAACAAACGAGTGCCATAATAATACAGTAAACATGCCAAACATACTTGCTTTACTTGTCATTGTAGCTAACACAAAAATCTCAAGATGGGGAATGCTGATATGCAGTTATAACACTGTTGGTTCACCCGTTGATGCTTCAACATATCACTACCTTGGCTCGTAGTGTTGTTGGCCAACAGATGCATATTTTATAACTATGTTCATCACTGCTCTGCTTTTAATTAAAATAAATAGATCAAGTATGGATTTCTAGATTTCACAATCAAAAGTAGGGCACTCTTCTGTTACATCAGCCAACCTGACTCCAAATCGCAGCAGTAAACTGTGAACCCTGACAACACTTTTTAAAAGGCTCCTGCTCATGACTCTGTACTCGTTTGTCTTTTAGGAGTCCATACTGAAGGGACGCTTCTCCCCGTCAGGCCGGATTGAAGGCTTCACGGCAGAGATCGGTGCCAGCGGCTCGTATTGCCCACAACACGTCACCCTGCCTGTGCAGGTTACATACTACGACATCTCAGAGCACAGCGCACCCTCACCCTTCCTGGTCAGTCTGTGTGTGTGTGTGTGTCTGCTTGATTATGTACACTTGTGTGTGAGTGTAGGCACATTATGTCACAATAAAACAAACAACAAACCACTTTATGCTGCATATGGCAGGTTTGTTAGAAGGAAAATAACGCACTCAAAAGAAAAGAAAATATGGTGGTCAGAATAATAACGCAGAACAATAACAAATAGAAAACTGGCTTTAACAAGGTTGATTTTGGCTAGCCTATGCATAGCCAAATGTAAAAAATATGTGGCATGCTTTTCCTTGCATGCAAAATATTGTACCACATGTGGCCATATCAGCACTGAACACTATACATTTATTAGATAAAGCATCAGTCAAAAGTTTGGATACGCTTTCCCATCGTAGTGAATTAGAAAGACTGTCCAGACTTTTGAATGGTACTGTATCATATAACCATATAACAAATCATATAACAAAATAAGGTAGGACCAGTCTTTAGTCATACTAACAATGCTGTTGATATAAAAAATCTGTGTCTGTTGTTATTCTGGACCATTTGTAAACCAGCTGTTTTCACTTGTCTGAGATCCCTGCCTCATGTAGCCTTTGAATTGTTGTGTATAAAAGTGGTGATTGTCAGTCATCTTTTAGTTCGGCACTTTGAATTGTTAAATTGGCATTTAATATAATACCCTGTGTAGCTGCCTTTGTGACTTTAGTTAGTTATTCTGCTTTTTTTTTAGTGTGTTTGTTTTGGGGGTTTTTGTATTGTTTTCATGATGAATTGGTTATACAGGCAGAACCTAAACAGATGTGTTTTATTAGTTGGTCAAACCAAAATGAAAACTTCTATTGTAATACTGCAACCCACTATCCTCTCTAAGAAGTTTTATTTGAGTAGATTTAATCCAGAATTATTTTGAGTTCACAGCTACTAATGCATGCCAAACAATAAGTTATTTACCGTTCCACTGATTTAAGGATGTTTAATCAGTAACATGGCTTTTTTTCTCTCACAGGGGGTGATATCCCTCGAGCCTCTTGGAAAGAAAGGATACAGCATACCCAAAGCAGGGACCATTCAAGTGGTAAGTTTATCTTATTTCTCTCCATCTTTATCTCACTCTTTGCTCATGAAATAAACATCTTACAGATATCTCATGTGCGATATTTTAATTTAGTGACATGGAACATTTTGATATTATCCATACTATAAAGATGTAGTTTATTTACATGCTTGATGAGCGGTACTCTCTTCCAGTCAAGCTAAAATCATTGCTAGCCGTCTTATTTTTCCTGTTTGTAATGCTGATTTGTCCTGACATTTGTCCTCAGACCTTATTTAATCCCAACAAAACTGTGGTGAAGATGTTCCTGGTGACCTACAACTTCGGCGACATGCCCGTCAATCACATGACTTTCCTGCGCCATCGTATCTTCCTGGTGCCTGTAGAGGAGGGCGCGGAGGGGAAGAGTGAGGCATCTCCAGGGAGCGCAGTGCTAGACAGGAAGAAGATTCTCTGCTACCTGATACATCTCAGGTACGGCTGATGCTTTAAGTGCACCTGACTTACTTTTAAATGTTTGATTTATCAGCCTGTGTTGTGACTTTGGGAATAGTATCCTGAGATTATTTTAATCATTTTCTATGCTTATCCGAAATTTCTCTCATAAGCAATGGACACATCAACACAAAAGACACAAAATTGTATAATTAGTATTATGTTGTTATACGCCTGTAAGGAAATGCTATATTTATATTTTAATTTAATGCTTTTGTGTATTTGCAGTTATTTTCTGCAATTTAAGAGATATTTCAATTTCATTTGTTTTCATATCAAGAGTTCAATTAACCTGAGGCTACTTTCAGCTGGCACTTAGCTTAGCTTAGTATAAATACAGGAAATGGGGTAAACAGTTGGGCTGGCTCTGTCACTGCAACTGGGTAAGAAACAGTCCTGCACAATAACCCCTGTGAAGACACAAAGCGTTGTTTTTAGTCTGTGTTTTTGTACAAATTAAACAAATAATACTGTTAATTGTGAAATTTAGAAATGCTGGAAGGCAGTTTTTTGTTACCTTTGGACAGAGCCAGGCTACTTCCCCTTGTTATATAAGATAACTGGTTGGTGACTGTAGCTTAATATTTATGTACATGTGATATGAGAGAGGTATTGACCATCTCATCTAACTCTTGGCAAGGCAGCAAATAGGCTTAATTCCTTTTACAGCTTTTTTTTGGGTTTGTTTCAATACCTTCAACATTTTTTTGATGTTTTGCTAACAGCACTTTTTTTGTTTCGGTCTCAGATTCCAGAGCTCCAAATCTGGGAAGATCTACTTGCACAATGATATCCGGCTGCTATTTTCCCGCAAATCCATCGAAGTGGACACAGGGATCCCTTATGAGCTGAAATCTTTCACCGAGGTGCCAAGAAACCCTAAGTACTCCCCCCGTGTGTGACCCCAGCTTGGCCCTTTGACCCCTCCCCGAACACCTACGCAGCCCCTCCTGTGCTTCCTAAAGAGGAGGGAGGAAAACAGACAGACTGCTAGAATGATGGACACAAAACTTGATAAGACTTGTTGAGACACACCACATGCACACAAGACACACATGCACATATGATACAGTGTTGGTCAAAAGTCCCACTTTAAGACATTTATCCTGCATAAAAACATTCAAACAGTCAAAACAAATTGGCGAAAGAAAATGTCTCGCAAACCAAACACGGCATTCCTCGTAGCTTCCATTCACAGAAAATGCTGAAAGTATAACAATATTTAACATTAGTGTAGAAGCAGGCCAGCATGCAGGCAATCAAAAGCAGGACTTTTACAATACTTTCATCTGTACAGAGAAATGCACAAACACTGACATGCACACAACAGACCGAAAACAGACTGACAAGACTCACGCACAGCACATCCTACACGCGTCACTGCTGAAACACTTCTGGTGGCGATTCTCTGAGTTCAGTGTTAACATGCATGCCTTGTGACTTAAACACCTGAGTTTTCCTCTAGTGCTGTATCACACTGTCCTTCACTCTGCCTGCAGCTGCAATTATCGCCCTAGACCATAGATTTTAACTCCACATGTTTGGATTAGATTTTTTTTTAAAAAGGAAACAAAAAAGCCACAAACAATTAGCACATGCTTGATTGTGGGGTGGATAAGATGAATATCCCCCTCTATATCCTTCACACACCAGCGGAGAGGAGATGAGCAGAGACACAAGCACTAGTGAAAGTGATCAGTCATCTTGATCGGATGTCTTATCAGTTGACATGCGTAAAAAAACTCCACACCGACATGATCTGACTAAACTCAGGACGTCTGTGGAAGAATCAATTTACCTTCTAACCATTTCTCTTATCATGGTACAGACCACTGTGTACAGTTCAAGCCAGGAGGGTCAGACCATGTCATGGAAAAACAGGAATCCAGTTCATTTTATGTAGCCAGACTGAGGGACACTGTGCTGTTTTCTTTCTTTAAATTTTTATTTTCTTTTTTTTTAGATTCTGTTCAGAACAGTATGATGTTGGAGCAGAAAATTAAAAAATTAAAAATAAACAAGCTGTAGTATTTTTAATTTATGTTTTCGCAGATGTCTTAATAAGCAATATGCTGCACAAAGTAGATTGTGTTTTTCAGCCGGACGACCTTTCTCTCTGGAGGGGTGGGGGGAGGGGAGGGGGGCAGTGGAGAAAGCAGATAATTGAGAGTGAGGGGGGGGCAGGGAGGAGGGAGGGATGATGGGAGAGGGAAGGGGGGGGGGGGTATTTAATATGGATGGGGACAAAAGTCTATGTATATTTAAAAGAATAAACTTTGCGACTGGCGAGTAGAACCTGTTTGTTGTTGTTTTTGATCAACCGCCTCTTTCTGGTGTAGTATTTTGCACTTTTTGAGTATTTCCTTTCTCTGCTAACACTGTTTCGAATATGCTGTAACAACAGTAATCCACTTTCACCTCAGTAACAGTTACTTGGGAGAAAAGTCTGTTCATATTGCTTTGAATCATTTGTCCCCTGCTAATTTGAGAGAGATTAGATAGAGGTCATATTCATATTAAAATGATCATGCATCAGACCTTTAATTATGACAATGTTATTAACCGTTTTCTTAAAATGAAGTATCTATTTTATATATATATATTTTGGGTTATTCTAACATGTAAGCATGGTATTTTATTTATCTTTCCACCCCTACTTGTAGAACAATACAGTATTTTAGTTGACTATGTAACATCTCATAATTATCTGCACTTAACTGGCACTCAGAAGCAACATTAATGGCAGGATCAATTCACTGTCACTGTAATGTTCCATCATGATTATATAAGCTGTTTATTTACAGCTCTTCTTATTGTGTATGTGTGTGCTAGAGAAAGCAAATAATAGACATAATGTCTGGCATATTGTCTAGGAATACATCCAAGGTACTGACACAGTTTCTCACATGTAAGCACCAGCTGACTAGTGTTCATACAAGGAAGTTTGACAACAGAGATTTACAGTTTGAATTTCCTCTATGGCAGAGTATTTAAAAATCTGCATGAGAGAAAATAACATGGTCATTTTCCTCTCTCACCAGTCACCTTCAAGGTATCCTTGGGTTCATCGGCACGTACTCCTACACACTCTCACTGCACCACTGATACAGCTCAGAGGCGAAGAACAGAAAGACTTCAGTTGTTCTGGGCACTTGTGCAAATTTTCATGTCAAACAGTATGAATGTCAAATATGCTTTTGCTGAAAAAAGGCCCATGCTCTGTTAATATTCCCTAGCTAAAAAAAGATTTCAAAATACGAAGGGAACGTCTATATATATCATATTAACAAAACAGCCAGTCATTCCTGCAGTACACTACTGGCAAAAGAATATGCTGCCATTCAAAAATAGTCAATTGTTCAGATTCAGCTCTCAGAGGTTTATCATTAATTCAAATAAGATGTCATGGTAGAAATACACATTAAGGTTTTAAGGACGGGTCTAGAAGTCAGATAAATGAGCAAAAAAAAGGCTCTTAAAGGTGCAGTGTGTCGAATTTAGTGGCATCTAGCAAAACGGACCCGGTCATTCTTATGTATGTTTCATACTCATTCATAATCACCTGAATATAATAATAGTTGTGTTACCGTTACCTTATAATGAGCCCTTTTTATCTACAAGCTGGTCCTCTTCCACAGAGGCCGCTATGTTGCACCTCCATGTTTCAATAGTAGCCCAGAACAGACAAACCAAACACTGGCTCTAGAGAGGGCCTCTTGTGTTTTTTGCTACTTTTGTGGACACCTACATGCTTGGGCCTTTTGGAGGGGGGGGGGGGGGGGGGGCAGTCTGTGGTGCGTGCTGTGCCTGGGAAGTGGTCTTTAAAGCAATGGGGCATTTAGAAAGGGTAGTTTCCCTCCGAAGCCAAGGAATGTATTCCTACATATTTTCTTCCATGAGGTCAGTCAAGTATCTCAACATTCAGCTAACGACACTCTGAGAAACACTAAATCTTTCAGCCAAGTCATCCTGGACCAGATTAAGCATCAACTTCATCATAGTCAACAGAAACTGGTCTGTTGGGTTGAGCTGGAAGCTATGTGTGTAGAGAGATACAAGGTGTTCAGCCACTGAATAAAAGGCAGCAAGCAACATGCCAGTAGGGAGCAGAGAGATAGCTTCAGTCCTAAGCAGAGTCTTTATGTTCCCTGGTCAGCAGTTGTGGGCAAAGACATTAGGGGGAAACTTGAACTGTAGCCTATGTAGCCTATAAACACACTGTATACTACAGTAAGTGAGAAATTTTCACTAAAACTACTAAAATATCCTCAATGATGGTAAGTGGCAAATATGATCTGTACTTTACAAGATTATTTTGTCATTATTAGCCTGTATCTGACCCTTTTTGTTTAAATATTGCTTTGTGTGGGTTTGATGCTGTTAAGATTTTAATATTGTTGATAATAAATTTACATAGGATTCAAATTCACTGATTGGTGGCACTTTATTGCTCGCTATTGAATTGTCCTTTTTTGGCTGAGCTAAACAGCAGTGCTTTAGCATACCCTACTGGTGATACAAGGTAATAGCACACAGAACATTTGGTATTGTCTTCTAACATTATTACCATTTAATGAGGAAGGATAAGATGCAATTTAAAAGAAATTATTGTAAAAATATTGTTTTTTTGTGGAAAAACCATACCAAACACAAATTTTGTTCCAAGCAATGTATTTTATACGTCTACATACATACATGGCCGAAGGGGATCTTTAAATAATACTTAAATTCCTCAAATGTGAAGAAGTCCTTGATAGTTAGTTGCTTCAACATAAACAAAGGTCGGTGTCTAGATGGGACTGTGTTAAGGTCCTCAACTGAGGTCTCTTTTCATCAAATGTAAACTATTTTATTCAGTCTGTGTTGTACATCCCACCTCAGCCCTGTGTTAGTGAGGTAATCTCCATGGAACATTTAACATCCAGATAAACAGGATCATTTTGGGAGAGTTTAACATAGCCAACCTCAACCACAAACTGCCAACATATACAGAGCACATTAAATGTCCCACCAGGGATAAAAAGACACGATGATGATGGCTATCGCTCTGTTCCCTGTGCACCCCACCCCTCTCCACCTGCACTCAGGATCTGTGGGGAGGATGTGTAGCAGGTCTTTCAGAGACCCTCCTGTCTTCAACAGATCATTGGAACAGTGTGAATTGCTCTCCCGCTTAAAATGCTCCACAATCATCCCAATCCCCAATAAACTCTCCATCACAGGACTGAGTGACTACATGCCCATCACCCTGCTGTCATGAAGTCCTTTGAGAGGCTGGTGTTGACCCGCATGAAGGACATCACAGACCTCCTGCAGGTTAATGGATGATGCAGTCAGACTCGCAACACGTTTCACCATATAAATGTAAGTGCTCTGACTTGCTATCAATCTGTTGTGTCTGTTTAAATTACATTCTCCCTCTCTAAGTCACTCAATTTATGTTGAATGATTTCACCCATAAAAAATTACTTATGGTTGTGGTTCGACAGAGCTTTTTACTGACATGCTGACACTCTTCCTCTGCTCACACTCATTAAGTGAATGGAGCCAATGGCCTTAAACATCTAACATAATTTGCTTATATCTTAAAATTTGTTGTGAATCTGGTAGTCTTCTATTATCACCTAAAAAAGCACAGTAATATTACAATCAATTATATGAGGGCAGTGAGATGAATAATGGCACCATACACTTAATGTGAAAGAAGATTGTTCAACATTTTGGGAGATTAGTGTTACTAACAGTAATACAGTCTGATAAGATAAGAATAGAATAAAGACTCAACTCAGTTGTCGCTTCAAGTTTTATAGCATACAGTGGTGAAGAGAATCATGCAGAATGTAAATACACAAGTCTCCAGGGAGGAAGTTCAAACAGCAGGAAATAGTAGACAATCAGTAAAAATAGTACAAGAACAATGTTTACACAGTCCTTTTAAAATACATTTCTCCCACATAAGCAACACAGTAATATAATGCGAAACACAAGTTTAATTTAGTGAAACATGAAGTTAACATTGATAATAAACTCTTCTATTACACAAAGATGTTGTGGCTTCTTCTTTATTTAAAATGATTGCGTGTTGGCTCTTCTTATGTGGAATTTCAGGTCACCAGAGTCAGAAAGAAGATGGCCTCTAATTGGTTTGGATCCTTGTGTGTCTCTTCAAGTTGACAAGTCTTTTTTTCTTTTCTGTGTGGGTTTTCAACAAATGACGACATCTGAAATCTCTCCCCCAATGTTTAGGAAGAATACGGCTTCTCACCTGTGTGTATTTTCATGTGAGCTTTCAGCGTTGACGTCTGACTGAATCTTTTCCCACAGGTGTCACAAGAGTATGGCTTCTCACCTGTGTGGGTTCTTATGTGGACCACCAATACATCTTTAGATCTGAAATCCCTCCCACATATTTTGCAAGGATACGGCCGTTCGTCTGTATGTATTCTTTTGTGTTTTATCAAGTTTGATGAGTTGCAAAACCCTTTCCCGCAGGTGTTGCAAAGGTACGGCTTCTCACCTGTGTGTATTCTTTTGTGCTGTATTACATTTGATGGGTGATAAAACCTTTTCCCACACGTGTTACAGGAGTACGGCCTCTCACCTGTGTGGGTTCTCATGTGGACCATCAATCCACTTTTATATCTGAAATTTCTCCCGCATGTTTTGCAAGAATATGGCCTCTCGTCTGTGTGGACTGCTAAATGTGCGTTCAGTGCTGATGTCAAACAAAATGTTTTCCCACAGGTGTTGCAAACATAAGGCTTCTCACCTGTGTGGACTGTCATGTGGGTTTTCAATCCTGACATTTTACTAAATCTTTTCCCACAGGTATCGCAAGAATACGGCTTCTCACCTGTGTGTAATCTTTTGTGCCTTATCAAGTTTGACGACTGGCCAAACCTTTTTCCACAGGTGTTGCAAAGGTAAGGCTTCTCACCTGTGTGGGTTCTCATGTGGGCCATTAATCCACTATTACATCTGAAATCTTTCCCACATGTCTCGCAAGAATATGGCTTCTCACCTGTGTGGATTGTTAAATGAGCGTTCAGTGCCGATGTCGAACAGAAAGTTTTCAAACAGGTGTCACATTTTAAAGACGGTTTCCCTGTATAAGTGTCACTGTGAATCTTTAGCATGGTGTAACTGTCCTCATTGCCAGTGTGACTTTCCCCTTTGTGGTGACTTGTCTGTGGTTTTGGCTCTGTATTTCTAGTAGATCCTGAGTCTCCTTGTCTGTTTCCTTTGTGATCTTGACTCTCAGCTACATGAGAGGTACGGGAGAGGAACTGGTCGTCATTATTTAATTCTGGTATCACAGAGCTTTTAACTGACATGCTGACAACATCCTCATCCACTGCTGCACTCTGAGTTTCATCAGGATTCTGCTCTTCGCTGTTGTCACTTTCCTCACAAGTAGGAGTCAACATAAAGGTTTCAGTCTCCTGCTTCAGCACCAGCTCCTCCTGCTCCTCTTTAATCTGTGGAGGCTCTGGGTCCTCTTGGTCCAAACTGGAGTTCCTCTCCTGGTTGCAGAGCTGCTGGTCAGTGAGATCCTCCTCCTCCTCTTCCTCCTTACAGACATGTTGCTGTGGGAGCTCTGGAGGGACAAAGGTCACAAGAAGCAGGTTACTACAAATGTAACCATAGAAAAATGCACATTGGGCAAATAAATACAACCACTGGGATCTCATTTGAGTCACATTCCTCTTAAGACCTTACAGACCTATAATGTTTAAGTCCATTTCTGGTGTCCAAGCAGTATCCAGCAGTCTGCGCTGACGGTCGATCTCTTCTTCATACTCGATGATAGTTTTGTGAAAAACTCTGAATATTTCTTCAGCAGCAGCAGTTAGTCTCTCGTTGATTAACTCTCTCAAACAATGAACTGAAGACATTGTTGATTAATTACAAGTAAGCTGTCTCACTGTGGTGTTGATAGGCTTCTCCCAGATAACTCAAACACACCCTGCAGCTAACACGACTAGCTCCTGCGTTGTTTACTTCCGCTGGGTGTTACACTGTAAAGATCCGACCTTTATAGCTGTCTTAATACATTCATGGTTCCGTCAGTGAAACGTGCTCTTATTCGTGTCCTTATAACGTTGTTTTTGTATTCATTATCAGTAGCAGTTGGCCTAGCAGTATTGGCAAATAACTTATTCTTCTTCTTCGTGATAATGATGGATGTAACCGGCATTACTGCCACCTAATGTTACAGAGAGAGTTATCCAGGTTATTAGTTCTGAGTCCTGTAGATATCAAAAAGATATATTTCAATACAGAAATTTCAGAGCTGTTGCAAACAGTGTTTAATGTGTTTGGTGTGTTGATTCCCTTACATCCCAGTTATTTCCTTAAGATGAGATAAAATAAGACAAGATAAGAAGTAGGCTACTTTATTAAACTCCTTGAGGGGAAACTCAATGTCACCCTTACACGAAGACAGACAATTTACAGGAAGGAAACATGCACGACACAGGCAGTGCAAGATAAGTGCAAAGCACCACATCAACATCGAATCAGTCAACAACAGTGTTCGTTAAAAAAAACCCTCACTGCATCAGGTATGAAGGACCTTCAAGTCTGCCACTAAAGGAGCTTTTCAGCTCACCAAACACATTGTACCACTGTTTTAAGAACTGTCTCTCTCCTATATCTAGAGAAGAGATTAAATGCTCCAGCTACATGTCTCCACTTGCATGTAAAGATTAAATTAAATTAGTTTAATATGTCCAAATCTAATCCTACTAATTAGACACAAAATTATGACTTAATAACTCAAAAAGAGTACCAGTGAAAAACAGGAAGACATGGGTATATTAAACTAAATTAATATTTACAGGCAGATGGAAACTTTGATGCCATGTGGAATAATTCACATTTATTCGTCTAAAATATACAAAATGAGAAACAGATATTCTGTGACATATTTTCACATATTTACAGGACTCACACGACTGAAAACAGGAATATAAAGACTCTAACACAACAGTAGGTGGCAGTAAAGCCCCGCCTGGTTGTAATCCATCAGTAAGACTTATTATAGTTATAGTAGTAACAAGTGATTACGTAGTTTTATTTTTATTTTGAGGATTGACTAGTCTTAGTTTAGTTTTTATTTAGTTTTAGTTTTTCAGGTATTAGGAGGAAAGCCTTGATTTGTAGAAGCTGAAAAGGAAAGAATGTATGACAACAAATATGGTTTATCAACTCATTGTTTATTAAAGGTACCATATTGTGCAAAGTTATTTTATTATTTTATTCTTCAACCATTAACAATGCTCAACACACAGCAGAGCTCAGTAATTATCACCTGGAGCTAAATCAAAAGCAGAACTTTAAATGGTCTGCGACAACGAAAACAAATCTTATTTGATCTGTTTTAGACTGCATACAGGGAACTAAGATTAACACATTTTGGTGGTTTTTGATGTGTTTGCAGTTTGTCTGTTTATGCCAGACGCTGCCACAATTTTGCAGACTAATCCTTCTGATATATTTCATTAAAAAATAAATCTTCTTTACAGCTGACAAATGCTACTAATGCTACTGAATAACTTTAACTTCATGATCATAAACCCAATAAATGACTATTATATCACCCTTCACCTATAATGTAACAATGCAATGCCTATAATGTGCCTGCTCTACTCAATTTTCATTGTCTGTATGTAAAACATTTTAGTTTGCCACAGGGGAGACTAAAATATCTGCCTTAAATTATAGCAGTTGGTGAAGAATTTACAAAAGACATTTGTTGTGGTGGTTCATCATGAGTGCTTTAATGAAAAGATTCTCAATATTTAAATATTTTCAATCCAATGACGAAGACAGAAGACATAACAAAGATTCATATTAACTGTTAGTTGATGAGCTTTGTTCAATGATTCCCAAATCCCATCATGTAATATCAACCTACAGGAAATCAGGGCTGCTGTAAGCTGCCCTCTCTCCACCCTGTCTCTTTTTTGTAAAATCCCTGATTGACTGCAGTCCCTCTCTCCCTCCCTTTTTCCTCCCTCCCTTCATCTATATGACGTCAACCAGTGTGTGGGCGGCACCCTCAATGGCCTGGCTCAGGACTGACAGATGATAATGCACCTTTTCCCAGTCGCTGAGCTGTCCTGATGGGTTAGCATTGTCGTAAGCATCAGCCAGACCTGGAAAGGTAGGCTTGCCTGCAGAACTGGAGGCCCAGATAACATGCCTGGGTGATACACAAGGAAATGTAGAGAGACAAACAATGATTGGCAGCTGAACAATGAATAGAGATGTACTAAGTCACAATAACATATTGTGTTAATGGCTACAGCCATGCAGAAAGGAATGATTTGGATGAGATCTGGTTCTATTAGTATTTTAAACTACAATCACAAATAAGTGTAAGGAATCAGCAGGGTTCACCACTCCTTTTTACCCCAGTGTGCCCAAGAGAGTTAATCTTGTCATGAGGGTGATACATAATTTTCTTACCTGAATGCATATTTATCTGGAAAGGCTAGAGGATCTAAGAAAGCTCGGTCCAGCAGCATGAGCTGGTCATTGATCCTTCGGACTTTCAGAGGCCTACGAGAAGACAGATAAAGAGGTGAGTGACATTATTTTTCTTTGCAGACAGCGAGGGAGAGAACAATATGTTCATACAGGTACAATATGTGTGTGCCCTTACGTTTCATTTGCCAGGTCTGAACTTCGAATTACTTGATCCAAATGAGTAGCTGCACTGCGAAAGCTGGTCACGGCACGTTTTAGTGGTTCTGAAACAAGACATACATCTGCTGTGCAGCCTCTCAGAAAACACATCTTCCTCTATAATCCTCTCAGACTGCTAGTACGAGAAACAGATGCTGCATCTGTTGCTTGTTCTGTTCTTAAGCACAGCCTGAAGACAGGTATTTATCAATTCAGGTTATTCCTGCTACAAGAAGCATTTTTGGATTTTGCCGATCCGTGTCCAAAATATGAATCCAGTAAGTCAGTAAGTCATCAGCTATTCTTGTTCCAGCTGCTTTGAGATGGAAGCAACAAGTCAAAACTATAAAGACATTATATTCACAATTTTACCTCAATTTACCTCTATTTGACACACTGAAACATAAAACCAAAATTAATTACATTTAGATTTCTATGAGTGTTTTGTGTATTTTAATATTCTCCTGCATCACTGAAACATTGCCAGTTGTTTTGTGCTTACCCATGGAGATGCCCTTAGCTTTTAGCTGATCTTCATATAGGGTCACGGCTGTGTTGAGGTAGCTCTCCAGAACCTCAGCATAGTCACTGCAGATTAATGGCAACACCAGGCTGTCAGCCAATCGTATCAGGACATTTCCTGCAGTCCTTGCAATGGCCTGGTGACTGACAAACCCTGACAGAAGACAAGGTAGAATGAAACGTTATACACAAAGCTGCAGAGGAAGCAAGACAGAAATATATAGCTTTATATACCAATTTGTCTCTAGCGTTAACTTTCAAGAAAGCATCATCTGCAGGATCAAAGAGGTGGGAAAAATACATGAAAGGGGGCTTCTATTGGATACAATCGTACAAGAGGTTTGGTAAAAGAAAATATAATATGCGATAACGTGAGAGGAAGCATTGCTCACCAGGATCAATGAACTTTGAGGAGTAGTCAAAGGTGTCGTATGCTGTGTGGTATGCAGGGTAAATCCGAGCATTTGTTTTAGTCTATAGGAAGAAAAATGTCTTCAAGGAAAGGATTTACATGATTGACAATATGGTTCTGTTTAGTTCACACATCACTTTGAAGGTGCACATACTTTCTTGGGGGACAGCTTATTTCAGGTGAGGTAAAATGAGACTGTTTAAAAGTGAACTGCACCAAGTCAACATAGTACCATCAATTTAAGACCCAGTTGGCAGGGAGGGGGAATGCATCTTGAAAAATATCATGGCCACTGGCCAGTGTTATGCAAGTGCCTCTTGCTTTCCAATGGTTTCAAATTTAAGTGGCAAAATCAAAAAGTACTATGAACAGTGAAAGACTTGCAGCCTACAGGTCTATATGTATTAGGTAAGACTGCCAGATTTTAACCTGCAGTTTATCTTGATGTTCTTCCTCAAACAGGAAAGAAAAATGTTTAGCGGTGAGTTTTCCAGACATGTCACACAGTAAGTTCATCAGGACATTTGTCATACCCGGTCATAGGTGTATGAAATGTCCATGGATGTGATTCCCAGGTAATGGACAAAGGCAGCATAATCACTCCCTGCTCCTGTTAGGTACCCCATTCTGTCAAAAGAAGACAAAAAAAATCAGTACATGACACATATTTAATGCATAAGCAAAGATGGACCTGGAATATCCTGAGGCAGCACAAATATATAAATGTGAACACAAGGATAATCAAATCACAGTTAATAAACATGAATGAAAAGGCTTACTCACAATGGAAAGGCTAAATTTTTAAAAGGAAATGAAAAGCATTGAAACTCTTATATTTCAATAATGCAGTATTATTGTTTTATTTATAGATTTGTTCAGTAACATTTTTCAGGAAGTATGGATGCACCAGTATAGAAGTTGTACTTTGAGAGATGTGGAAGTTACATTGTCAGTTCTTGGTCTGAAGAAGGTCTTAAGAAGACTCCTCCTTGAATAGGAAATCTAATATGTGCTACCTTTTTATATTTTTGGAACATGCTTACTGGATTTTGGGTTTAGCAATTCAATGAGAATCATTGTTGAAGCACAACCTCCTTCTGTAATTCAGTTCTTGAGAATGTGTGTGCCTAGGATGCAGTGTAGCATGTGGGATCATTTGCTGCCACAGAAAGGTGTAACTGCTTACTTGGGAATGAGTCCATGGTCTGGGCTAGTTCTGTTAGAGTATCGTTTCCAGTTGTCATACACAGATGTTGAGTCCAGTCCAGGTGCCTTGACCTGCACGATAAACACACTTTCATGTGACAGTTTCAGACACAGGAGCAGGGGAGGAGGGTTCTTGGCATTTGGGTGACAGTTTCAATCAAGTGCTACAGGCAAACAGCTCACCTGACATTCGAGTTAGTTTTCAGACCTCACCTGTTTAGCAGCTTGGAAGATGACATTCTGCATTGATGGCATACCTGAAGCCCTGAGAGTGGCGTTGGCTAAGGAAAATCAAACTTGTAGTCAGTCAAAACAACTTTCATTGGCAGCCAATATAGAAATGTTGTAACACAGAATAAATAATCTCTGCCAACAAGTTAGTTGACAAGTTAGATCCAAATGTATTTGTCCAAATGTATTTCCCAATGCTACTGCTTAGGAAGGTTGTGACAATTTGTGCCACTAATGGCTGCACATGTCAAGCTGAACCCAGAGACTAAGATGGTATGTTTCTACATGCTTTGGCCTGTTTACATTTAAGTGGTGTACGTAGAGATTCTTACCAAAAACAGCTATATCCACATTGATGTAAGCAACAGTGCGTTCACTGAGCTTGCTGTAGTATTGCTGAGGGGAAGACAAGACAGCACACAATTTCCAATTACATTTACATTTAGACTGCTGTTGTTTATCACTTGCGGATTGAAAATTACCTCAGTGTATTCAGCAGACCCAATAAGGCCGAACTCCTCTGCTCCCCAGCTTCCAAAGATAATAGATCTGCGAGGCCTCCATTTTCCTGCCATAAAAAGGGAAAGAGATTCACTCTTCATCCATAATTTCCATCAGTCAGTCAGTCAATACGTCAGTCAACCATGACATTTCCTCACCCTGCTTGACCATCCGGCCCAGCACCCTTGTCAGTTCCAGCATGACTGATGTCCCACTGCTTGGGTCAATGGCACCATGAACCCAACTGTCCCTATGGTTCCCATAGATCACATACCTGTCTGTGGACATAAACATACACATATGCATCAACACAAATCAGACCTAGAGTGATCACAAACTGAGGCTAAATGACTTCTGATGGCTGATTTGGACGTGGTCAACAGTCTCACCTGGCTCGACACTCCCCCTGATAATTCCCATCACATTGGAGGAGTTCTTTACCTCTTCATAGTTGTAGATGTCTAGTTTCACATCACTAGAAAAGAGGTTCAAACTCAAAAGTACGAAGAAACATGAACAAGAAACTGATAAATATCCCACTGCACCACGTTTGCCTCATCTTCAACAGAATGTATTGAAAAAATGGAAAATTGAAATTTGGTAAATTCATTTGTACATGTTTTTTTTATAAGGTTGTTTGCATTTATACTTACATGCTGTTTTAAGCATTTTGCTAGCATATTTTAGTTGCACTTCAGTCCAATAATAATAGCCTGATACTCAGGCTAAGTTGCCAGAACAAGGAGCAAATAGCCTTACTAGCAAATATAATTTATAAAGTAAATATTTATTAAGTTTATTTTATAATTTAGAGATATAGTAAATAAAGACAAGTTAAAATTGCATCTGATTAGAAAGTTGCCTACGTGTTTTTCTATTGGGATGTTGAAGAAGTGGATTCAGGGTTGCAGCAAAACAAAAAATCACTGTAGATGTTTTCAATGAGGAGCTGTTACATGGAGACCTGGACAAATATTTATTCTTTCTTCATCTTATTTATTTGTAACTTGTGTGAATAACAGATAGTTCAGATTTCAATGCAGCTAATGCCTAAATTATCCAGCAGTTGACTACCTGTTGTAGAAGGCAGATGTATTTTTAAACCCTGGACCACCATAGTTGTAGCTGCAGTTGAATCCTCCACGCCATGTAGCTGGAACTTCCTTTCCACCCAGTGCACTGAAATAACCAATGGATGTAAGTAAAAATGTGTTATTAACCAAACATTGCTGGACCATATCAATTCCATAAGCAGATTTGACTTATCACAAACCATATTAATGTGTAGGCATCCTCAAATCCAATCGGTTGAATTGGGATGGGAGGGATCCCTGTAATGTTCTTGACAGGTATTCTGTAGGTTTCCTCTGCAAAACAATTCATGACAATGAGTCATAGACTCATCTCCTAGTTAGAAATTAAAATCATTTCGTCTGATTTTTATCTTTATGTGAATGTTTGCAGCTGTTGTAAAAAAAACCCTGTCACATAATATTGGAGCCAAAGTTCAGCAGTAGTTGAAAAAACATACAATAAAAGAGAAACATCTCTTCAGTCATTGCTGTTTTTGTGCAGGTGTTTGGTTACCTTTAGCAGCTAGATAGGGTGTGAGCAGGTCTCCATAGTCAGTGTTAAAGGAACCTCTTTCTACACCAGAAGGCGGCATGTACCAGGAGTGAGGGTATGTTTCATTGGTGTCAGACATGAGACCGTCATTGATGTCCAAAGGGTCCGTGTAGACAAGTACACCAATTACACCATAGGGGGCCGCATTGATGGCCTGGATGAGACACACATGCAGCCTCAGTTAATGAGTTTTAATATAGTTGATATTTCATCATCTTTCATCTTTCAACAATGACCTCATAGTCAGAACCACTATTTTACTAATGGCCATTAAACACAGTGATAATGCTCCTATTTTTGTGATTACCATTTCTGTACATTTGTTTTGGGCACAGTTTTTTATTATCAGTGATGACACTGATGGCTCAGGAGGTAGAGCGATTCCCGGCTCCTCCAGTCCACATTTCAATGTGTCCTTGGGCAAGACACTTAACCCCAAATTGCTCCCGTTGCTGTGCCAACGGTGTATGAATGTGTATAAATGGCTTACTTCCCCTGATGTGCAGGTTGGCACCCTGTATGGTAGCTCCTGCCATCAGTGTATGAATGTGTGTGAATGGGTGAATGAGATGTGTTTAAAGCGCTTTGAGTGGTCGTAAAGACTTGAAAGTCCATTTACCATTTATAACTTAGGTTCTAATGGCAGAAAAACAAACAAACCTGTTACTGACAGTAAGTGCAACATCATTCAAAGATGTTGCACTTATATGGTGCAGATTTATGATTTGCTCCCTATAAACACTGAGTCAGTTCCTCATTTATACATGAATAAGTAACCATGTTTAACATTTGTCAACCTCTTTTTCAATATAGGAACCATGTTGACATCTTATTTTCACGATTTTATGGTTTTAAAGAGTATCTATGTCTGTTTCATGTACTTCTTTGCTGGGAATCATGGGTAGCTTTCCATACAGGAAAATCTTGTAGTTGCAGCTGAGATAACAAACACACTTTGTAGATTTTCTGCATATATTTACAGACTTTTAGCACATTGGCTCAGTTATCTGATGAGTCAAACTCTTAATGTTGTTTTCTGTTTCACTGCCACAAAAATAGAACTCACAGTGACAGTGCTGCAAAGACAAATCTGGCCCAGCAATTCAAGTTTAAAATAATGATGATGATGATGATAACAACAACAACAACAACAACACCAACAACAACAACAACAACAATAATAATAATAATAATATCTATTTATAGAGCACTTTTAAAAACAGCGTTACAAAGTGCTTTACAAGGCAGCAGAAAGTTCGAAAGTACAGGATAAAACTGTACCATAGAACAGACATAAAAACATCAAGATAAAAACGGGATATATTGAAAAAAAGATAAGATAATAAAGATAATACTCAAATAAAATCATAAAGTTGCCAGTTTGTTCTGACATCAATATTTATATATGAGTATATGATCTATAATAACTGCTGAAAGAAATGGAAAAGTGGGAAGTGGGAAGTTTGGTTTAGATTTAGATTTGTTAGACTGCAAACTAATGATCTTGTAACACATTCTCCAGAAACCTTAGTGTCTCAACAAAAGGGGGTTTCTTTGCGTCTATTGAACAAATAGTTTCTGCTCAATTTATAAAGCCTGAACCAAATATAATCATGATAACAATATAAAATTCACCCACTACTTAAAGCAATGTGCCACTCACCTTAGCAGCTCTTCCAGCTCCACCATATCTAGTGATCGCGATGGTTCCTCTGAGGTCCACCGTCCTGTTCAGCTCCTCGTAGTCAGTTGGTTTCCCCTGGTTGGCGTATACGAGTTTCCCCTATAAAACATTGGAAAAATCAACACTAAGCCAACAGTGGTAACAACTCAGTGATGCGATCAATGATCCATTTACACCACATATTAAAGTCATTGCAGTTCTTTTTTCACTTTTTAAGATTTCTGAATCCGAGTCTGTCAGAAGATGATAAAAATCCTCACAGAATCATCTCATCACACCCTGAAAAATCATTTTACTGGATTATTGTGCTTTGCTATGATTTCAGACATTATGTTTTATGATTTTATGAAAGATTGTATTTATTTTCTTACAATGTAAACTATGTTTCACTTATTTTATCATGGGTTATGTACAATATCGTCTTCTATCTTCTTCTAGCTAGATGTACTTAACTCTGTGTCTGAGTGCTCTGCTGCATTGTCTGAGCAGGTTTGAATCACTTCGGTTATAGCTGGTATTGCCATGTATTTTGTGTTTGTAGCTGTATGCAGCACTTTTTGCATTAGTGCACCCCTGCATCGTCTTGTCTGTTATGTATTATTTTGATTATGTATTGTTTTGTCATGTATTGCTTGACTGCAGCTCTGTTTTCACAAGACAAATTTCCATTGCAACATGAAAGTTTATCTTATCATATCATAAATATGATAAAGAACTGTAATTCCTTATCACAGACTCTTCTTTCATTCAAATCCTTGTTATGGCCCCTGAAATTGATGGTCACAGGCAGTAATATAAAATATCAATCAGACTTATTTATTTAACAGATAAGCTCTTGCTGATGTATTCACTTGTGTCTACGGTCATGTTATCTGTCTTTGATACAACAAACTATTAGTTTTGGCCTGTAAGTCTCCATTCCAGTTAAGAATGGTAATAACACCAGTCAACCACCAGTCATATTTGGCTTTGAATTAAGAGAGAAACAGAAAAAACAATTTTTAAATTGTTCTCTTATGCTTTTTGTCTGTTTCTTAACATTTGCTTCTGTAACGGGCGGCAGTGGTAAGACCCAATTGCACGACTCAGAGACAGGCGAGTACACGGTAAGCTCAATTTACTTAGTGATACATGCAGGGTCAAAACCAGTCCTACAGACAGACATATCCAAAAGTGGCTGGCAGGAATCAAAAGTCAAAAAAACTGGTCTAAGCAGGCAATACAGAAAGAGAAATGCTGGAGAGCTAGGCATGAACACACTCATTTCTGGATTTTCATATTGTATAGACACATACGCCATGAACAAATCCTCTCTCAGCTTCATATCTACCTTTGGTGCGTCGCTACTAAACCAGTTTTTAAAACATTAGTTTTTTTAAACCCAGAATGTCCTGGTCCTGGTGTCAGAGGTATATTTGAATTATCTTTAATTCTTCATCACCAATCACCATTACAATCAAGTAATCTTAAGAGTCACATGTGCCCTTTCATTAGAAGTAATAAATATTTGTATGTTTCTAAAGTGTTTTTCCTCTTCAGTCTTTCACAGGAGGCCAGGTCTCAGCTCCACTTAGTGCAAACCAGAGCCTGGTAATTTCAGATATACAGTGATGTCGCTTTTTACCTTTGGGTGTCCAGCAGGGGAGTATGCTGCGTATGGCTGGACCACCGCAGGATCTTTTTGGTCATCAGTATAAGGCTTCTCTTTTTCTCTGACAGTGTGCAGGACGGCATCAGATGAATTCACTGAAATAAACAACTCATAGTAACTCATAGCAACTTGTCTGCTACTAAGTAAGTAAAGCTTTTTCACTGTTAGACAACACAAAACTAAGATTTGGTTTTGATCATTTATGAGTGGCTTGGGAAACTGGGAACTTTTGTTTTTCTGGAACAATCCTACAGATGTTACAGATCATTTAAATCGAGATTTATTTTATATATTTTTTATAAGACCTGCCACTTGGTAATCGCCCTTGAACCATGAGCTTTCTTGAATTGTGGTTAAATTAAATGATTTTAATATTTAAATTTACAGTAATTAACAACTGGAAGACAATAATGTGTCCATCCTCATATTCAGTAACCTGTGGACTCACCTACAGTGACCTTGTTGGGGTTCTTTGGGTCAGGGAAGGACAGGTAGACCAAGTACTCCTCTCTCCAGGCCTGGTCCAGACCAGAGTCAGGGTCCTGCCATCTCTTAAGCATAAACTGCACTGTCTGCTCGTCTCCTGCTGTGGTGGCCATATGGGGCACTTTCGTCAACTCCCTGTTGAAGATAAAAAAAATAGAGGTTTGACCCAAAAATGTGTCTGATAAAGTGGAGTCAAAAAGTCACTTGAATGGAAAAGTATATGACAGAAAAATAAAAGGGCTTTGATGAATTTATGAGAAACCACAAAGAATTTGTATTCCATGACCCTTTGAACATTTTCCCAGAAAACTCCAGTTATGGTATCAGGGGAAGAACTCATTATTTATATTTAGTTATTATTAGGCTAGATGACTCTGTTTGGACTTCATAAAAGTGCAGATGAAGGAAGAAAGATACCAAATTTGCTTGAATGTTTAAATAAGTTTTTATGAACCACTTATTATGAAACACTATTTCTCTCACACACAGACTGTATTTCCTTTCTACCCTTTCACTAAATAAACAAATTAAATATAACGACTGACTGACCGACAAACTTCTTATTTGATCATACATCAACTCACCTGAGGTTCTCCTGAATCTGGATGTTATCCACCTCAGACAGGAACCTCTCAATGAGGGTCTCGTCCACATCCTTCACCACATCTTTTACCCAGGACGGTGCTGAGCCGCTGCTCTTGGTGATCCCATAGTGACCGATTAGGATACCTACGGTGAGTACAGCAGCACCACACAGAACTCCAATCAGCACCTTTATTATCATTTTCCTGTCTGGGATGAAGAAAACAGATTGAAGGTTGCTTATGAATCCACACTTATGCTGGAGGAAATCCTTGCATCTGGTTAAATTATCCCAAATGTTATGTCCAACCCCAGTAACCCTCAGAGAAAAAGAGACATGCTCATCGTAAAGTTTACTCATTAATGTTTGCAGATGGGATGAACTTTACCCCTTTGTGTATGTTTGACTGCATATGTTTATGGGGGTGTAAATCCTTGTAATTTGCATGGTCAAATTCATTGCATCAGTTTTTATATATATACTGTAGATATTTGAGTTTTAGATTGGAGGCTTGTTTAATCTGTGTTAAAATGTAAATACTCACAAGCCTTTGAAGTGAGCGTATCATTTGGAGAGAGTTTTCTGACAAGGAGGCTCTCTGTGTAAGAGCAACCCTCATCAAGTGACAGAAGATTAGACTTGTTTTATCAATGGTTATTGAAATAGATTTAACTGATTCATATTGTAACTAAAAGGCAAGTTTTTCCACCTATTTCAGATGTCTTTTCAGCTGTGTACTTTGGACAGCTGAATTACAGAAGCTCAAGCTGAGAGGAGAGTTTGACCTGACAGTATGACAGTTGGAAAACATTTTTTTGTATACAATCCTTTATTCAGTTCCTTATTACATTAATACAATTCAGAGTGTGGGAGAGGGCTCCTATTTAAATTACTATGTGGAAAAATTGTGATGAACTTTTTAGATTAGTGTCGATTGGGGATGGAAAGTAACTTAGTACATTTACTTGTATGTACATTTCATGCTTATTTACTTCCACTCAGAGGGAACAATTGTACTTTCTACTCCACTACATTTAGTTGACAGCTTTAGATATTTTTCAGATGAAGATTTGACACAATGGATAATATAACAAAATACAACACATTGTTAAAGGTGAAACCGGGGGTCTCCAACCTTTCTGGCTTTTGACCTTTTATAGAAAATTTTCACCAAGTAGTGATTTTTTCCTCTAAACTTCTGAAATGATTTAATTTGAATACATGGTCAAATAATCCAATATATTAACCCAAAAATCTAAGAAAACTGATTCATCTATCAGAGTTTTGTTTTTTCTTATTTCCTCTCCCATTAATCATCTCACAACCCTTCAGGGGGTTGGGACCCAATGGACTAAACTAGCTAAATATATATAAATTAGTTATAATTAGCTCCATTTTGATAGGATTTTTCAGGCAGGAATTTACATGTAATTGATTATTTTTTACTGTAGTGCTGTATTGGTACTAAGAATATGAATACTTCCTTCCACCACCAATGTCAAAATGTTCAAATTGTCTTGACAATCGGTGTACGTGAATGGTTCAGGGTTTTTGTTTTACTAGTCCATAAATAAGCTTTGTGGAGTTGGGAAAACAAATACTTGTAATTTCTTGTAGTTGGTAGTTTTAAGAGGCGTCTTTCCTCTGTCGCTTTAAGAGATATTTCTGAAGGACTTTTTCATATTTCTGTGGGACTAAGGGTCAGGTGACAGGTTATACACCTCCAAATCCTCAGCATATTTACAATCTTTATGCCCTATTGTTTGAAAACTACAGAATGAAATACAATTGATTGCAATTATTTTTTTCTGCCAAATTTGCTTGGCTTGATCTTCCGTTGTGTTTAGTAGAGCTCATCAACGACTGTCTGCCGTAGTTAAACAGTACCTGCTGGAAAGGAAGGTGATAGATAGTCATACTGCGGCCACCAACCATGGTGTGAAGGCAGTATCTGTGAACACAAAACAAAAAACACCAACTAAATAATGTGCCCCTACAAACTATCAAAGGTGAGTGAGCCCAGGGCACCACCTACTCCACCAGGAACTGCAGTACCTACAGGAGGGACAAAAAACAAGTTAACAACCTACCTACATATAATAAATGCTATCAAAGTGCTGCCAACAAAAACAGCACTATTAAAACTAAATTAACATGATTCAATTCTTCAAATAGAAAATGTTCTTAGTGAGCCAGTTTATTAAAAGCCAGTTTATTTATTTAAAAGGAAGCATAGTACCATGCTCCTTTTCTACCCTGTAGTCCTGTAGTTCTTGGGGACCTGTTTCCCCTGCTGTGCCACTTACAATTATAACATTTTAATTACTTTATTTCTGTTATTTACATTTGTTTAAAACTGAGGGATTGTTAGAATCTGGATTATCGTCAGTCAGGAACTGATAGTAAACTGGTAAACCAGAAAAATACAGAGAGCACCGATAATCAAAGCTATGGCGCACTCTAGTGGTGAAGTATTATCATTGCAGATCATTTCAACACGGAACTTCCTGTTGTTGCATGTTTCCCTAATAAATCCATGGTCTCCTTCTACAGTATTTCCTATACAATTGATACCTATGAAGCTATTGCTTTGATACCTGTAACCATTAAGAGTTTACAAAAAATGTGCTGGTCGTGAATTGTTTTATACTTAAAAAAACACACCGGGTTTCTTTACAACTCATGTTTTCTGGACTGTGTGTATTAGCAAAATGAGAAGACGTCCTGATATCAAAACTCAGTGTACACAGCTGTATAGTTGTAGATATAAGTGATGCATGTGACCTTAAGATATCCTGAATTCTCCCAGCATGCAATTCCTCCGCAACTGTTTCACTTTCGGTCTTGTTGAAGCTTCGTGCACAAGTCGACACAGTAAGTTGATGTATTGTGATCTATTGTGGACTAATATTAAGACAGGGAATATATCATAACATTTCAGTTTTTTGTGAAATACACATTTTGTATATACAGGATATGCAAACATGAATTAGTGGATGAATTAGAGGAAATGCGTATGAAATCGAAAGTACTGCATTTGCATATCACCTGTCTTGTTTTTGCGTTGTCATTGTCCGGTTCAAATACATATTGTGTGTTTGTGTAGCAGTAGTTTGATTAACTATTACTAATCTTTGAAACAATGATCATGTAGCACGTTTGCAACCTTAACTGGATAATAAAGCAAGGTCCTTTTTATTCAAGAATGATCAGTACTGAATACTTCTGGTAGTAACTAACCTTATTATTTTAATTTAATGTGATTAGAAAGTGTATGATACAGCTACTAGTATTTCTGAATGTAACCCTGCATGTATAATTTCACTCCAGCAGGTGAGAGGATTTCCTGCTTACCACCATGTTAGCAGCTCTTCTCCTACTGCTGCTTGCCTCCTTGCCTCCTTCATCAGGAGCGCAGCTACCAGATAAAAGCAAAGCCAAGGAGACCCCTGTAGCCACCAATGGCCAGCCGTTTCCCTGGGACCGCATGAGGCTTCCCAAAACCGTCTTTCCCCTCCACTATGACCTGAGCCTTCACCCTAACCTCACCACCCTGGACTTCACTGGCGTTGTTCGTATCCAGCTGGATGTGAAGGAGGACACCAACACTGTCGTTCTCCATGCCAAGCAGATGCAGATATCCAATGTGCTGCTCCTGGCACCTGAAGGTGTGAGGCCTCTCCAGGTTTTGGAGTATCCTCGTTCCCACCAGCTCGCCTTGGTGTCAGACAAAGTGCTGACCAAAGGTAGGAAGTATGAAGTTCAGCTGGGGTTTGCTGCCAACTTGTCCGACAGCTTCCATGGTTTCTACAAGAGCAGCTACCGCACCAGCAGTGGAGAAGTCCGGTAAGACCATGAATGACTTATTTTCATAATTTTCTTGTCATCATTTAATCGACCTCACATTACTATTGAGACATGATTGTAAATTATGTATATTAACGCCTTATCTGAGTGGATTAATTTAGCTATTACAGCATACTTTTGGAGAGCTGATCAGACGAAAAAACAGATGACAGAAGGAACAATAGAAAAAACATAAGCATACAAAACTACCAATGAGTGGAAGAGGACATAATTAGCAACCTTGAAACACCATCAGTACCATTACAATGAGACTGAGGCTATTAATAATCTTGACAAATGTCTCATTTTTATGTTAACTAAACCACAGTATAACAGGTTTTGCGATGTTAAATTGATGTTGAAAATGATTGATATTGCAGCTCTAGCACAGTTTTTTTTCTTACAGCATGTTACAAATAATCTCACTTTAATACGTTATTAGGGTTCTGGCATCTACACAGTTTGAAGCAACCTTTGCCCGAGGAGCCTTCCCCTGTTTTGACGAGCCCGCCTTCAAGGCCAACTACACCATCCGTATTATTAGAGAGCCACGCCACATAGCCATATCCAACATGCCCAAGGTAAACGCAAACATTGCAATAACTTTGTTTATGTACACTGATCTCCAAGAGGAATTATTACTAATAATTAGTAGTTTAATTATACTATAACATTTAATAGATCCTCATGCATGTTCGTTGCAGGATAAGTTTATGATTTCTTTATTGGCAGTATTTCACTCGACATTTCATTGGTGTTATTATAAGTATTTTCATTTTAATCTGATCTACATAAGATTTTCAAATTTCCATCTGTACTTGACCCATTGACCTTTTCTTTCTTTTGTCTTTTGTTTCACTCCTCCATTTTCATCACTACACTTCTTTGTTTCTCAGGTAAAAACAGTGGAGTTGCCGGGAAATTTGCTTGAGGATCACTTCGACACCACTGTAAAGATGAGCACCTACTTGGTGGCCTATATTGTGTCTGACTTCATGTCTGTGAGCAGAACTACCCAGCATGGTGTCAAGGTAAAGAAGATAGACTGGCTGTAGTAGTAGTAGCTGTAAAAAAAATGTATGCACAGTATTTTGGAGAGACTTTTGGTATGGTATACATTTGAAATGATTGTGTAACAGCTGATACAGTAATAAATATAACTATTGTGCCATATTAATACTGAAGAGTGTGTTCTTTATCAGATTTCAATCTATGCTGTGCCTGAGAAGATCGACCAGACAGCTTATGCACTGGATGCTGCAGTCAAGCTGTTGGACTTCTACGATGACTACTTTGATATTCCTTACCCACTACCCAAACAAGGTTAGTAAAATTAAATGTTATTAAGATATTACAGTACCATAGCTGCAGTATGTATTTATGCTATTACTACTCTATCCATGTTCTTATTTACACCATTCAATGGCTACAGAAATGGCACAGGATAGACTCAGCATTAATGGCTACACCTCTACCTCTGTTAACCATTTCAAACAGCATATAAAAGTGCTTGTGGTCTCTCAGCTGTCAGTGGAAACTCTGTGATTTGCATGGCAAATGAACACATTTCATGTCTGACCGTTATTTAGACATTCAGAGTAAGTTCTTATCAAAAGTTACTCCTTGGTAAAATGGTTTTTAACTAAACAGGCATGGAAATTTAACTAAACGGCATGGACAGCTTGTCTCTTAATTTGACCAGACAAGCTGTAGGAAAGTGAACTTATTTTTAAAAAGGGACCATAGAGGAGGCATGCAAGAGGGGTTTCAACTCAAAGGGAACCTGCAGTTTTTAAAATGGCCAGTAAAGTAAAAAATTATATTCTGAACGATGAAGATAAAGTGTAAAAAAACATGTTTCGTAGTTGGACCAGCAGGGGAATCTAACATATTTACAATTTTGCTGTTGTTCCCTGCAGACCTGGCTGCTATCCCTGACTTCCAATCAGGTGCGATGGAGAACTGGGGGCTGACCACCTACAGAGAGTCGGGCCTACTATTCGACCCTGAAAAGTCCTCCGCTTCAGACAAGCTGGGTATCACCAAGGTTATCGCCCATGAGCTTGCACACCAGGTAACTGCCTGCATCAGTTTTGTCCACCAACGATAGCAAGAAAATGTAGGATAAAAATTGTAATATGGTTTCACAATAAGTTGCTAGTATTAGGAAATTATGTTGAAGAATTACATCATTATATCCTGTCTTTGCACATGAAGCAGTATATGTTTTCCTTTCGTTCCAGTGGTTTGGGAACTTGGTGACGATGGAGTGGTGGAATGACTTGTGGCTTAACGAGGGTTTTGCCAAGTTCATGGAGTTTATTTCTCTCGACATCACCTATCCTGAGCTGCACGTGGTGAGAGCCGAGTACAGGAAACTAACTCATATCTTACTCAAAACATACACACTCTTACATTTTCTCCATTTCTCTCCCTGATCCCAGGATGACTTCTTTTTGGGAAAGTGTTTTGAGGCCATGGAGGTAGACGGTCTCAGCTCTTCCCACCCAGTCTCCACCCCTGTGGAAAACCCCACACAGATCCAGGAGATGTTTGACGATGTGTCGTATGACAAGGTCTATCTCTTTTTGTCTCATTCTGTGTCTGGGAATCCACTATTTGTAAATTCCATAAATAATTACTCCCGAAGCTAAACTCAAGACAAAACATTAGAAATCCATTAAGGGGACTCATAGAAGCAATCACACAACATGGATTTGTTCCTTTTCAGCATGTCTGTTTTATTTTATTTTTTTAGGGGGCATGTATCCTGAATATGCTACGAGATTTCCTGACACCTGAGGTCTTTGAGATTGGCATTATCCGATACCTCAAGCGCTTCAGCTACCAAAACACTGTCAACAGCCACCTGTGGGAGAGCCTGACTAATGTAAGTTTTGCTTCTGGCCGGGATCTCTCTGCATGATGTGATGGCCAAATTCGTTTTCAGAAAGTGCACATTAATGGGGTGATACCTCGCCTTGCATATCCAGTTAGCCTGACCTCAGTGGTTAATATTGGCTTTTCTTATTACCTACCTTTTTCTAATTACCTATTATAAAATCTAAAACTAGTCTTGTTACCTGTTTTTTTTGCTTGTCATATTGTAATTGGGAGACACATTTGACACAAGTAATTCCCTTCTCTATTGTAAAAACACAATTTGGGACTTGGTGTGTTTGTGTGTTGAGTGTTCCTGTAAACATTAGTATTGGCATTGTTATGAATTTCTGTTAAACTTTTGTATATTTCCCCACCAGATTTGCAATTCAGATAATTTGAACGAAGGCGGAATTAAACACAAAGAATTTTGCTCCAAAAGCAACGTCCACTCTGAAGCCTCTGTAAGTTTTAAGAATAGAGTCAACCAAAAAAATCATCATACATAAACTGTAATTCATGTAACAGTGACAGATGTAATATATCTAAAACTGACTAATGTATCTTAATGTGTGTGTCTATGTGCAGAAATGGTACTCTGGTGATGAGCTGGATGTCCGGGCCATTATGGACACCTGGACACTGCAGGAGGGCTTCCCGCTGGTCACTGTGGAGGTCAGAGGTCGCGAGGTTAGGCTCAGTCAGCAGCGTTACCTGAAGACAGATGATCCCTCGCTCATTGAAGGGTAAAAAGTCCGATTGAGATTGTTATAGTGGATTTGTTATTCCAAAAGGATCCCTTTTCCTGCTTTTGTCTCTATATATCTATATAATGTTCTGTGTTTAGAATGTGTTTATCTGATTACAGCATCATATACTTTATAATTTCAAATAATTCAAATTAGTAGCATCCATTGCTGTTATTCTTGATAGTGCCACCTGATGGCGACAAAGAGTAGTTCAAGCATGCAGTGTGAAGTGTGAAACCTTCAGCAGCTGCATATGTGGTCACAGGATGATTTTTTTTTTAAATTTTAGGATATTATATATAGAATATTTTATAATTTTATGTTTTTATTTTATTTTGTTAAATGTCATTTTAATAATCATTATGCGTTGATAGATTCCTGTGGCAGATCCCACTAACCTACATGACCAGTGCCTCCAGCACCATCCATCGTTTCCTGCTTAAGACAAAGTCAGGTGAGTGTGTTGCTCAGTGAGATCAGGCTGGTTTTCTAGTTTGCTATTTTCATCCTTTACCCTCATACTGTACATACAAAGATAAAGTCCTTTCCAGTCCAAAGTTTGTGTTTACGCCTCCTCCCTGCAGACATCCTGTACCTACCAGAGGAGGTGGACTGGGTGAAGTTCAATGTGGACATGAGCGGCTACTACATGGTTCACTACAAAGGCGAGGGCTGGAACTCTATTATCAAACTGCTGAAACACAACCACACAGCCCTCAGCAGCAATGACCGTGCCAGCCTCATTCACAATGTATTCCAGCTGGTCAGGTCTGGAAACATTTGCAGATCATATGTTTTTTATAATTTTCCTGTCATGCAATGAGTAGTTTTAGTGATACAGTCGCTCCAGCTCAGTGAAATTTGAATCAAGAACATTTTGCAAATACCTACTCTGTGTTAGAAAGGGAGTTTGTCTGCAGTCCTCCTCGTTTATATGTATTATTTAAGGTTAGGGCTAAGATTTTCTTAGCTTGTCAAAAAACAAAATATCCTGTGAAAATGGACAAAACTTTAGCATATTGTTAGTTTCAAGGCTGCCATGTGTGTTGCAGTGTCGGGAAGGTCAGACTGGACACGGCTCTGGAGCTGTCTCTGTACCTGTCCAGAGAGACTGCAATCATGCCTGTGACTCAGGGCTTCGGAGAGCTGGTACCTCTCTACAAACTGATGGAGAAAAGAGATTTGGTTGTTGTGGAGAACCAGATGAAGGTTAGAGAAGACAGAGTTCATATATAACATTTACATTAACAAAACAGACAATATTCCATTTATGTCTATAAAATACATTTAATCTTACATATTATATTATGCTGGCCCGTTCTGCAACCCCTCAGTTCAGTCTCCTGTCTCTTTAAGCCCCCCCTCCTGTTGAGTCCACTCTGTTGTGATTGTTTAGCCCCTCAGCAGACTTAAGCTGGCTTTGGAGGCTATGTAAACAAACAGAAGTAGTAGGATTTCAATTTTTACTCTCCTTCTTTACTCCAAATGTCAGATTATCAAATACATTTGTACAGCTTTGAGCCGAAATCTCATCAGAAGCATGAGTGGACAACGTGAACAAACCCTGGACCAATCTTAGCAACTACCGTAGCAGCAGTGACTAAGGAACTGAACCCTTGGCTTTTGATTTTCAGTTATTTATATAGTTTTAAGTTTTGGAACTTTGACAATGTTTATATACAGAAAATCCCAAAAAGCATGTTATATCCCCTTCAAAATTAAAAGTAGTTTAACTTGATGGAGGAGCAGGAAATTGTTTCAGCAAACTATATTTGTAAACACGGTTTTAAAAGTGTGTCGTTCAGAGAAGTGAGGCTCTTGGTGAGAGAGCTCTGAAATATCATGGCATTCAAAATTAGAAAGAAGTGCTCTCTTTAAGCTCTTGAGAAAGACACTTAAGCCAAAGCTTTTTTGCTACAAAACGAGAGTATGCACGCTCAGTCATGCTTCTCTACATAGAATGAACAGCTCTACATACATGTTAAGTACTGTTTGTCATTTCTACCTGCTCAAACTAAGTAGAACAGTTGCTTTTATGTACAGAACCAGAATACAAAAACCAACATTCAATCAACACAGTCAATTATCAAATTATCAGAATTGGAAATGTGAAATCTGTGGTGTTATTTTATTTATTAACAACCCACTTCAGCGCTGAATCTACATTGTCTGCTTGTGTTTTACAGAGTTACATTGTGGATCTGTTCCGTGGGTTGATCGACCAGCAGGAGTGGAAAGACTCTGGTTCAGTGTCTGAGCGAGTGCTGAGAAGCTATCTGCTGTTGTTCGCCTGCGTCAGGAACTACGCTCCCTGTGTGACAAAAGCCACACAGCTCTTTAACCAGTGGAGGGACTCCGATGGCAAAATGAGGTCAGGGGTCATGGTCCTGTTTCTCATCAATCTGCATTTCATTGTTTTTCTACACAACTAGATTTTTAGAATGATTGTTAAATTATGATGACTATGATGAACACTTTTTATGGTCTTTTTAAAAAAAAATAACCTGAAGTATGGGGGTATTTAAAAATTCTTCTGTGTATTTCAGCCTCCCTGTTGACATCACCATGGCTGTGTTTGTTATTGGAGCTCGAACACCAGAGGGGTGGGACTATCTGTTTGAGAAGTACCGCTCTTCGCTCCAAATGTCTGTCAAGAGCCGCATGAAGATTGCGATGGCAGTCAGCCCACTGCAGGACAAACTCAAATGGTGTGTTTGTTATGTTAAATAAATCCTAGTTAAAGAAGAGGTACCAGTTTTTTCCCCCTTGGCCTTCCTTTAAATGTGTTCTTCTCTCTATAGGATGATGGCGCAGAGCCTTAGTGGTGAGGTGATGAAGACTCAGGACCTACCGGATGTGGTCGTCGCTGTCAGCAAGAACCCCCGTGGCTACAAACTAGGATGGGACTTCCTGCGGGCCAACTGGCATACCATGATCAAGAAGTCAGTCAACTCATTATACCTTTACATCTCTCTAATTTTTAAGATGCGTGAATTGTATGTAAAAAATATACCTGTCTTATCAGGCAAAATGGAGTTGTATTTAAAACAATTGTCCCGTCAAGAACTGTGATATGACAACTTCCCACTTTGCAAGCTCTTGACTTCTATACAAAAATGTTAAATGTTGCCCTCCGTGCAATGGGACTCTAACAATAGGGGGTGGGGGCAGGGGTGAGTCTGTATGATTCTGATGTTTGTGCAAGAGGTCCCAGATTTAGGTCCCAGTTGAACAACCTTTTGTATTACATGGGAGAAAAGGAAGCAAAATAAAACCAAGTATTTAAGCTATATATATATTTAAGTTTTGCATGGAGCTAAAAATGTTGAACTGACATACAACAAGTTCTTTTAGATCCAAAAGGACTGAATAAAAAAAAATTGTAAAGCAAGGATTTCTCAAAATAAACAAACCAAAAATGTTGGCATTTGTGAATGTCCAAAACAAAAAAAACTTAAAATGATGTCTATTCCTTTTGTAAAGTGTACAAGACAATATTAATAGATGTGTGGTGAATTATATTTAACTGTTTTCTTTGATGCCACAGGTTTGACCTGGGCTCCCACTCCGTATCATACATGGTGACCGGGGTGACCAATCAGTACTCTACCAGGGAGATGCTGCATGAGGTAAGCAAGGCTGCGTGTCCACAACAGGCCAGTTGATACTACAGGGTGTCCTGATGCTGCAGGAGGTTTGACCCAAATGGCTTCAAATTAATTGTTAGACCTTTGTCCCACATCTCTTTGTTTTGCTAAACTGTTACATGTTCAATTAAAAGGGAAATAAACTAAAACAAATGTACAAATGTAGCTAAATAATATTAATGACATGATTCAAATGTGAAAGAATATAGTATTTTCTGTATGAAAAGTAATAATTGATGTATTCTGGTACTAGGTTGAGTACTGATTGCAAAATGACATAGAATTAGTGTTGGTGGTTTATGGGAGCAAAACTGTTTTCTGTATTGTTGCGTTATATCAACTTCTCTGTTATTTTTATCTATAGCAGACACTGTAAAGAACACTTTGCTGTTCTAGTGTCAAGCTTGTTAACAAGATGGATGTGCATTGTTGGATCTCATGTCAAACATAGTTGTGTATTAACGTTTTCATTGTCTGCATATGTTCAGATAAAAAGCTTCTTCGGCTCTCTGACTGAGGAGACGGGCTCAGAGATGAGGTGTATCAAGCAGACCTACGAGACCATCGAGGATAACATCCGCTGGATGGACACCAACTTTCCTCTGCTAAAGGCCTGGCTGGACAAACGCAACCACAGAGTTGCACATGATGATTTATAAATCCAGGGAAAATTTAAAAAATGTTTAGAGTGAAAAATGATGTTGCTCAAGTCAGACAAAACTAGGGGTGTGGAAATGGGTCACATGACTCCACTCAGACTGTGATCACAGATTTAATGACTTCATACTTAACGACAAAAATCCAAAAAGCCTTTCAATTCAATTGAACACCAATAACCTCACCAAACACTCCAAAAACCAGGATAACGAAACAAACAAACAAATAAAAAACTGAATATAATCACACGAGTCACTATGTTTTGGAGATTGTGTCGTTTAAGTACATATTGATTAGCAAACTGACTCTCCTGACTTGGGACAAATGTACCAGCACTTTAGACTTACTTGTGACTTTTTCCACCTCAGTGTCACCTACAAGCGTTAAACTAAATGCTGTATTTTTTTAGACTCGAGAAGATCTGAAATGGTCGTGATAGACTTCTTCAGTATGTGAAAATAGACTTAAGGAACGCCGTAAAGAACCTCCATATGATAGAGGTTTGTGAAGTTATGAATTATGACAAATGGGTCTTGAAGGAACCTCCTGGGTTCCCTAATTGGTGTGTTCCTAGGAACTCCTTAAGGCTTTTCAATTTTTTTTTAAATCTTTTATTTTTTACAAGTGTAATTTCCTACTGAAAATGCTTCACAATAGACACAAATAGCCTGGACATTTTTTGCTCATAGCTGTCTGTGTCTGCACTATATGTGTGTGTGTGTGTGTGTGTGTGTGTGTTTTATGTGTGTGTGCACATTTGTTAAAGTGTGTGTGTGTGTGTGTGTTTTATGTGTGTGTGCACATTTGTTAAAGTGTGTGTGTGTGTGTGTGTTGTTGGGAGGTTTTTAGTTGAAATTTCAAGATACAAGACATTGTAGAAGTTCCCCCTTTATCTGAATTATTTTTTTCATTCACCTTGCTTTACTGCAGACTGATAAATTAATTATTGTAGAGTTTTTGTTTTTTTGTTGTTGTTTCTTTTACAAATAGTGAATGTTTCAAAAAAGAAGCGGAAAAAAATACACTGCACATCAGATATCAAAATGTACTCAAATATTTAGTTACCAGACCACTAACCAACTAAAACATGAAAAAACAAAACCACAAAGACCTCCAGTCTTTATGTAAAACATATTTGGGAATATGGGAATATCTACAATGTCTGTACCTGAATGCATTCTGTCCCTGAGGGGCAGCTAGGAAAAAGTTACCTAAATGCACTTATTTTTGTGTGATTCAATGGTTGTTATGAAATGGACTTAAATATTTTTAAAACTCAAGAACACACTGTTGTAATATCAGGTCAGGTACTATTTTTACACTGGTGTCTTAATTTTCCAATTTTGGAGCATGAAAAAAAAAGATTCTGGCCCCATTGGTTCGTCTTGGTAACATTTGAACATAAATTCTCATATAAATAACACAAGAAAGTTACTATAAGTAATGTGTTGTTTATCAGTACTGTAACATCCCTTCTTTGTACTGGATTCATGGCAATTGTGTTTTAATTCCCTAAGGATTAAGTGTTGTTTTGAATAAAATTCAGCTTGCTTAATATTGCACCAATGGAGTTTGCCTTTTTTTGGAAGTTTCACAGCCACCATAGGTTCTCCCACTTGCTTGGAAGGGGAGGGGTATTCAATTGGTTGCAATCTGTTACCTCACTGCTCGATGGCACTAAATCTTACACATTAATCCTTAAATTTCCATTTGCATGTATTTGCCCTGACAATCACAAACCCTTTCTGGTAATGTGGGTAAACTTGCATGTGTAGCCCTTATATGGATGCAACCTTTGTACCTTTTCACTCCTCTGATCAACGGGTCATACGCTTTGGTAACAATAAAACTTACATTTCCTGGCTACTGATTTACGTTATTTATGTTTCCATTCAATCACACACTCACACAATGAAAAAAAAAACAAATCGAGCATATGGCTAAGATACTCGTATATGTGTTTAAACTCAATCTAGGCTCTGTCGACCTGGTTAAAAATGGCAGTGCCCCTGTGAAAAACAAGGAATTTTATGACAGAAAAAAAACTGAAAAACTCAAACTGAGTCATATAATATCAAATGTAAGCCATGTATCCCTTGAATTATTGCTTTGACCCTGATTGAACTAAAATATGTTTTTACTCATTTATAGATTCCCCCCCCAACAGATCACACGTGGGTTACACATGCAAACATCTGTCTATTTGTGTTTGGAGAACAAAACGTTCAGCTACCTGTGATGAAAAAAAAGAATGGTGTCTTCTTCTACCACTTTACGTTTACTCTATATGCTCATGTAAACACTGAGGATCCTGAGGTTTTAAAGCTTTTGATTTCAGTTAATGGGAAACAGGTTCATGGTCTTGTGTTTCAGCTGAGGGCTCTTGGAGAAAGGTAGCTGTTACTTTAAAACTTCTAATGCTGCCATAAATTCTTCTGATGGACCTTTAGAACAAACTAATAAAACACACTGTCCAGCTGATAAAACACACACATGCATTTATATATGTGAGCATAAATGCATACAAATAGCTCTTTACTATAGGCCAAGCATTTAGTTAACAATTCAATATTTTAAGGTGTTCAGGGGTTCATATACATACTTGGCTTTGTACCCACTTCTGCACACACACACTCATTCACAAACACACACACACACACTCGCCACCCCCTCAGCAACACACCCACAATAGAAACTGTACTCTGCTCTCGTGAGATTTTCCTTCCCAGCGCTACACCTGAGGAGAGCTGTCTCTGGACTGAAGGTAAGGACCTGAGATTGATTTGTCTGCTTCTGTTAATCTTTATATTCATCTTAATGAAACTCATAGACAACTGATAGAGTAAACTTGTTATGAAATATATCAAAGTAAACACATCAAGGAGCTCTTTAGACCTGAACCCTATCCCTACTGACCGCTGTTTGCCTCGCGGCCCACTGATCAGCCAAGTGGTGAATTTTGACCTCACCTACTTCTCTTGTGATTTTGTTTGCTTCCTTTTGTTCATTAATCTAAAAGAGTGATCAGGTTAGACCACATAGTATATATAGTTTTTATTTTCCTACATATACAGATGCAACATCATGTGGAGGACCTGGTTCACATTAACAGTCCAGGTGGCAGGTGAAAGTTCAGTCAGTTTTATGATAATTCTCTTGTGGTTTGTTTTCTGAGCTGATATTCGCATATGTTAAATTGTGGTATAACTTTGATGAAAGCCTGTGATGAACAGAGCCACACAGTTCCTTATATTTTCCACCTGACATGAGAGGAAATTAAGCCAAAATGTACCAGCAGTAACTTTTATAGGGAGTTTGTGGCTCAGATGTAGTCTCCAGATTTGCAAAGTAACTGAAACACTTTTCTGGTGTTTTAACCCTGTTGAAACCTGTGATATCCAGTAAATTACGTAACTAGTGATTTACTGTCATCATGTTGTGATTCAGAGGCGTTCCTATGTGCTATAACCTACCTGTGGACTAGTAGCATATAACAAAACCCTGTCAGTCAAGAGAGGAATATACTGTATGCCATTGTCAACCTCAGTCAGTATAATTTCATTGCTGTCCTGTGAAAACCATGTAACAAAAAATATCAACAGTAACTTCTATGTACTTGTCTCAGCCAGAAATGACTCTACAGTTACAGTTAGCTCAAAACGCAGCAGCTCGGCTTTTAACACAGTATAAAGTATGTGACCACATCACCCCTTTTTTAGCATCTTTGCACTGGTTACCTGTTCATTTTAGGATTGATTTTAAAAATTATTTTATTTGCTTTAAAAGCCAGGCATAGGCTGACCTTATAGATCTTTTATCCGAGCCAGCACGTAGTCTAAGATCTGCTGGCAAGGCCCTGCTAGCTATTCCAGGATCTAGGCTGAAAACTAAAGGCGACAGGGCCATTGCTATCAAGGCCCCTTTTTCTGTGGAACAACTTGCCTGTGGAGATCAGACTTGCAGAGTCAGTTCCCAATTTTATCTCACTTCTCAAGACACATTTTTATAGGAAAGCTTTTTTACTTCCTAATTTTAACTTGTGTATCTGATTGTTTTTATTGACCGCTGTTTATATTGTATACTTTGAAGCACTTTGTAACTTGTATTGAAAAGTGCTATACAAATATTATTATCATTATTATTATTATTATCATCATTTTTTAGGTAATCAGATGGGTACATGAAGCTTAAGAAATAGGACAAGGCAATTATTGAAATCATCATTCCAGTTTATCAGTGTGCTTCACAATGACACATGATACAGGTAAAATTAAGGTGATCAACTGATAAGTTTACAAGCATATGGCATAATACGTGTTCTCCAGATCACTGTGTTATAACACCAAGTGCCAGTAGACTGTGCTGAAGAATGACTGTAAACCATATGAGGTTACTGCAGGACAGACAACTGGGTTGTACTCTTATGAACAGCCTATATCTGTATGACTTTTATCTCTGAGATCATGGTAACTATGACAAAGCATTTATGAGTTCAAAGTATGTTTTCCTGTTAACTGAAGGAAAAAAAGTGCAGTAACTTCCTCAACATGGGCCCAAAGCAAAAAAGCATGCATCTATGAAGTATATTAACTTAATAAAAGTACAGAGATTAGATTTGCTTTGTTTTTAATAGCCTATCAATAAAGTGTTTAATCAATTCAATATGCAATGTTTTGCCTATTTCACCTCCAGGTCGTCACTGTGATTCAGGTTTTTGACTCCACCTTTATTCATTTTGATCCGTTTTGAATTGATCTGCACAGCTTTAAGGATGCCCTTGGGCTATATCCCCATTGTAGAGTAAGACACATTCTTTTTTACATCTAAGTTAATAAAATTTAATCATATTCAAATTGTTATGATTCAAATACTTTTGCTCACTTGATGAGCAAAAATAATAAAAAAGAAAGACAAATAACTTATCTGCCCTGTCCATCAACTCTCTCTGTCTTCCCCTCCTCCTCCTCGTCCTCCTCCTCCTCCTCCTCCTCCTCCTCCTCCTCCTCCTCCTCCTCTCCAAGGATCTTCGTTGGCTTCCTGGGTTTCGGCCTTTTCATCATGTTCTGCACCACCTTCTGCAGGGCGTGCAGCCGCCTAAGGGAGGAGCAGATTGAGAGGGAGGCATTAAGGCGCAACGAGATGGAAGGATGGCCACCTTCGATTTATTTTATACCCTTCCCTGGTGGCAGGTCACAGCAGGACGGTGAAGATCAAGTCGGGGTGCCTCGATACAGCCATGAATTCACACCGCCACGATACAGCACTGAAGTCTTCTCTGGGCCCCCACCTGCGTATAGTGAGGTGATTCTAAAGCAAAGCAATCAGTGATGGGCCCCAAAACTGGGATTGCGTCAGATGGTGTCACAATTTATTTTGCACCCAGCACTTCTTATCATAAAGAGGCAGTGTTGCCATTTTGGCTGCTACTATATTATTTTGATAATTCATGTGGACTAACTCAGGTGAAGCTGAGACTTTGAAGACATCTTTGAAGACAAGAGATCTAATTCTGACAATGCATGTTTTGCCATTTCCTGTCCATCCGGTGACACATCATGTGTGTTTAAAAAGTTTTCTTGAAGTAGAAAGATGATTGACCTGAGAGTATTTGCATGGCATTCATAAGGAGATGATTGAACTCCCTTCTATTTCTGCCATGATAAGAAATATTGAAAGATCTCAAAAATTACAAAATTGTGTCACTTGTAGTGCATCCTCAAAAAGTGTAACTGAAAATAATTTTCTCTGAACACTGAATTCTTCCTCCCATCTTTCCAAAAAAAAAAAGTGTCTTAGGTCAGGGGTCACTAGGGGAAGAAGAAATATGTTGAAAACACTATTTTTTATATTGTGTATTATTTATGATTGCCAGATTTTTTGGGTCATTATTCTGTGTAAATAGGTTATATTTTGTCATGGGACCACATGTGCGATGTGGAATTCATTGAAGAAAAAATAACAAAAATTTGACTGTAAATTTGCACTTTCTTGGTTCGTCTTTCTTTTCTCAAAATGGTGTTCTCCAGAACACATTTAAAATATTTCACCAACAAGTTATGTCACTAAAAGTGCTAGAATAGAATGGATTTGGATAGAAATCTGATACTTTTGCTCTCCCAACCAATGTTGGTGACTTGCCATAAAACCAAATTCCCCTGCAAAAAACACAAGACATATCATCTACCTCATTGTGCATTTTCTTGTGTTTGACTTGGTCTTTGTTTTTTCTGTGTGTTTCAGCTTGCATTCAAGCCTGAGGATCTTCCCCCTGTGTATACAGAATATAGTGTCCCTGTGTATCCCACCACACCCCCACCTCACACAGAGATGGTACAACCACAAACACAAACACAGACACAACCATAATGCAGCACCATCGCAGTGTACCTGTGATGGGATTATGGACAGTTGTATTATTGCACTGCCTTGTGGACTGGAGTGAGCGGGTAGCTGGAGTTAAGAAGGTTTTAAAGGTTATTTTTATTCTAAGTCTGTTTAATGTTTGTCTTTGTTTGTTTGTTTGTTTGTTTTTATTGTGGCGATGAACATGTTGATGAACAGACATAGGATGGAGGCTCAAGGGATGGAACCAGGTTTAAAGTCACAATACCATAAATAAACAGCATATTCTTCAATGTGCTAAACCTTTTAAGATCCATAACAGATTTTACACAGACAGGAAGGATTGTCACACCTGAACTGTGAGCATCATTTGAACACATGCTGTTGTTATAAGGTTATGTTCTGGTCCCATTTGTTGGCTTGTCTCTGTGTTAGTTAGTAGGATGCCTCAAACAAGTTTGATGCAAATTCAGGTGGAGACCTCAACCCAATGGCCCCCCCATGTGGCCATTTACAGAGCACTTTTTCACCCCGCTCATAACTCCTGAATCACAAGTTGAACATTGTGCAATTGCTACAAATTTATTTTTCCTGTAGGTGGCGCAACAACAATATACATCAATTAAATAGCCATAACTCAATAGTTAGGAGTCTGATCCCACTGGTCAAAAATGTGTTTTTCTTGTTTCTTCTTCAGTTGCATGTTTGTACAGAATGATGTATAATGTAGTTTGACACTAGAAGGCTGTTTTCACATTACTCTGCTGAAAGGGGAAAGTTCATCTGTGCTCATCTTAAATCACCTTTACCTTTACACCAAGTAGCAACTAGTTTGCAGCTAATCTAGGGCCAGTATACAACTTTGAAAGACTCCACATAAGGAGAATATGCCATATTAAGGAATTGTCTCACATGTCAAACAAAACATGTTATGTCAGACAAAACCTATCATTCAAAGCTGAGGATTTTTATAGAGATCCTCAAATATGTTTAGAGGGGATTGTGCACTTTATCCTTTTAGTATTACCCTAATACAAATAGGATTCAATATAATTTACTTTATTGCAGATTATGATACCAATGCAGATTGAAAGTTTTTATCTTTATAATTAAATTAACTTCAAAGTTTCAAGCTTCATTGTTCAATACTCACCAGGAAGCAGCAGCAACAGCCTTGAGAGAAAAGCAGAGACACAAAGAATGTGTGAAAAGCATCTGATTTTACACGTAGCTGTCGTTTCAAATGAATGAATGATGTTTTAAAATTTAAATTAAGCAGAAACCACTTTCAGTAACATTTGGTGATCTAAAGTAAGTTTCACAGCTGTATTAATCAATCTTTTTCTTTTCTATTTTCTTTCTGTGTTGTCCTTGTTTTCTTTATAGTGACAAACCCACTGGTAAATATTAGGCTCCCAAGCATCACTTAACACCTGAAAGTTTATGTAAACAGTATTTTGATGTCAGAGGTTTGCTGTATATCTACTGTCTTTCCCAAATGACTTGAATGCATTAATTACTGGTTGAGGCATTGCTGTTAAAACCAACCACTCTGAAAATAGCTGCTTTTTGTAAGATGTCTGGAGAGTTGTTTTAGAGAGATATTTTAATGCAACAACAGCCACACAGTAAGGGGAATGTGTAAATAAGCAAATAGCACACTATTGTTTAAATCTCTGGACAAAATGTGAATAATCTTTATAGTAGCTGGTCTACCAACTGATTTCTGAATAGAAAGAAAAAACATTTTTTGTCACTCCAAAAATTTGCTGTTAAGACTAATAAAATTAGAAAGTTTGGCTAAATGTTTAAATATCTATGTCTGTATGTCTTATTTTATATCATTTTATATCATTTTCCTATTATTGAACTATGGAATAAATCTTCATTGGTACATATATTGGCACAGCCTGAGGACAACAATACAGTTTGGTGACATCTACCTAAATAACCATAATAGGAAAATAAGTTGAACTTAAAAAATAATAATAATAACACAAATGTTGCAGTACTGATTGCTCTGTGGAGGCAAACCAACTGTTAGAACTACAGAAAAGGGACATAACATATGTTGCAGTTTTATATCTGATCACACTGATGACATCAAACCATATATCATGTGAGATAGACCAGACTTTGCTGTTCAGTATTTGGGCATTAGGAATAATTAGTAATGATTTTTTTTGCAAATGTCAGAACTGTTGATTTTACACAGAAGGATCCATCAGTCCATGTTTAGTGGGTTCCACTCTCATGCCAAAGCAGAACATTTTAACCAGGCACTTCTTCAAACAATACCTTTTACTGCCAAATGTTTTGTCAAACCGGAATACACAAGCTCCTATTTTGTATAGTGTGCATATTTGTCAGAACAGTACCAGCCAGAACAGACTCCTAAGCATGGTGGACATACATTTGAATGATATTGGAACAAACAGTTTTTCTTACTTGACTTACTACTGCATCTACATGCACCTTTAAATGTCACTGAAATGTTAATAAATTGCAAACTCGCAGGTAGGAGTAGGGATTAACTGTTAATTAAGATACTGTAGTTTCAATATTATGACTACAATTTGAAAATGATTTCACTCTGGAAATCCATTTTGTCATTTTCCACTTGTTGACAAAGTGAAGCAGCGGACAGTGAAAAATGTATAGTAGGATGTCTACAATGACTATCAATGTATAGACATACTGACAGCTACATATGGTCCAACATGTTTCCCAGGCTCTCAGACGTGATCTGTAACCCTATATATGTCAAAAGGTCTTGCACATGTCACTTCTCTATGCTTTAAGGCAGCTGGATTTGGTGTCATCTGCCAGCCTCTGTAAGGGAAAATCCTTTCCTCTTACACAAATTGCGCCATGCGATCACTTACACAGCACAGGGGGTGTGCATGTGCAAGAGCACATGTGTCTGTATGGATGTGGGCATTAGTTTAAATTTCAGGGTATCTTATTATACTTGTGTAATTTTATGGTATGATTCATGGCTCTAAACATTACTACTATACTATACTACTGTAATATTTTCTGCAAATAAATGAGAGAGCAACTAAATGCCAACAACAATAACAAAAAAAACAAAAACAGTCAAGGGAAGACAATGTGACTCTCTTGGCAGCACCCACTGCGGGAATCAATAACCCATAAATGGAAAACTGTGCTGTGGTTCACTGCTTAACTGGGTCCTCTGTATTTTTGTTTTTCCTGCTCTCTCTCTCTCTCTCTCTCTCTCTCTCTCTCTCTCTCTCTCTCTCTCTCTCTCTCTCTCTCTCACACACACACACAAACACACACACTCATTGCTCTTCAACACTAGAGGGCAATGCAAATGTGTCCAGATGAATGATGCCTTTTAACACATGTTGATAATCATTTAAAATCCCTATGTCCATTTTGTTATGCACAATCTTTCATTGATAATTTCTTACACTTTCTTCTACACATATTCTTTGGCTTTATTTTATGATTTTGCTGGTGGTGGGTAAGTGCCTTGCTCAAGGGCAGCTTGGCAGTAGATTTTGAGAGAATAAACACACATTTTCCCAAACTTCAAATTCCGAGCTGTCAAACTAATTTGACATGCCATCATTCGTGTTGAAGTTAAAAATATATTACGGAAATAATTAGCTTTCACCTTTCATAAGACTATGAGTCATTTAATAGCTTGGGGATCTGGCACCTGTACACAACCCCAACTAGTCCCTGTTTGGCTCGGCAACAAAAAACGATATTGGCTTTGGAAATATGTCCGTAGTTATCAGTGGGAATGTATGATTCAGACAGTTAATGAGGTGAGGGATGAACAGAGAGGCAGAGGTTCATGGTTCATGTGAATTGGCTCGTCTCCTAATTATCCTACCCCTTTATTTTTTGTTGAATCATTGCCGACATTTTTTGTTTTAATAAATTGGAGCTCTGTAGAGGATTGTAGTTTTGTTTTGCACATTACATAATCCAAAGCTGAGAGTTTTCTTCGCCATAATCAGTTTTGTTCCCTGCTTAAAATACAAAAGAAGGCATTAGCATTTATTTGGAGCTGTGTTTGTGGAGAATATACATCCAATATTCACTAACCTTTTTGCTCTGTTTTTGTCTACACCAATTCCTTAAGGAAATATCTGGCTCCTTAGCTACTAAATGTTGCACTTGCACTGTGTTTGCCAGCTACTTGCTAACCTTGTCTGTATTGTGGTTTATCAGAGATTTTTTGCTAGAAAACTGCCTGCTGGTAGCACAAGTTGATGAAAACAGTGAGTGAACTGAAACAGTCAAGTTGCTGACTGAAAAACAATGAGCTGAAAGAGGCAAAATAGTCCACAAAACTGAGAGGAATTGGAGACTCAAGTGACATTTTAGTGTTGGTTTATCATGACAAGCAATCCTTTTTCACATTATGTGGAGTCATTTGATCCAAAGTTAATGTACAAACACAAATGAGAGCAGCTTCATGTAATGAAAATCCATTTTTTCTGTCTTTATGGTCATTTTCATGAAAACATACACCTGAAAGAGAGTACGATTATGTTCCAGAAATGTTCTTATTGTGTGGAAGCTGCCTCGTGTCTTCTAAATGCACATTTTTGTGTTCTGAAATGTAATCTTTCAGTTGTCCCTGTACACCAAAAATGTGCTCTGTATCAGCAGTCTTAACAGCAGAATAAATTGATGGCAGGCGACACCTTGAAGTTTCCACATGGCAGCTTTCACACCAGAGAGTATTCATTCCAGCAACCTCTAAAATCAAAAACTCATGCTACACGTTCACAGATACAACATGTCCTCTGTCTCACATTTGCTTCACTCTCTCCTCCCCTTCTCTGTCTTTCTCTGTCCATACTTTTCTTAGACTCCTCAATTTGTTCTCTCTCTTTTTCTTCCTGCATCTCTATCTCTCTTTCAAGCTCGTGTTTACACATTTCTCATTCTCTTCTTCCCCTCCCCCATATGTTCACACACCTTCTCCTCCCCCAGTCCCCCTTTGGGCCCTCCTGCAGACCCTGAAGCAGCAGAAAGCAGTAAATTTTGTCTTTACCTTGTAATGATCTTCCGACCTGTTGAATGTTTGCCTTGCTATAGTTCTTCACTCAGTTTACCTGACTTTGAACTCACTTACTAATTCTTGGTAACATAAGACACCACTATAGCTTTGAGTGGATGATTTCATGGTTTAATTGGTTTTAAAATTACTAACTTTTGGTAAACAATGTTCAGTGAGAAGGCACCTGGGAAGTACAATCCTTAAAAACTGAAAAATCCACACAAAGATATCTCATGATTAGTTTTATTGTGCATGTATCTCAATGTGTGTGTACAGTGTACTGTTAGTGTGTTTCTATGTAGGTTTTTCCACATATTTATAGATGTATTTTTGATTTTGATACATGCTGACCCTTAAAAAAGGATTTTCCCTCTCCACACAGGTGAAACAGTGTTTTCTTTAGGTTGTGTTTTGCTCACTGTGTGCCGGGATGAAAAAAATAATTCCCAGTTATTGAAAGTATGACATCCTGAACATTCTGTACTTTTTAGTATATTTAGATTCACTCTCTGACTCTCTCAGCCAAAATGTTTTTCTAAAACTGCTAGTATGCCAAATTGTCCCCTCAAAAATGTCACCATTCTTTATTTGAACCAGGGACACTTCTCTGAATTCTGATGCATTCTCATATTAAGTTAACCACTCAAACGAAATAGATTACGATTACATGCACTGTTTCATCAAAGGAAAAAACCCAGTCATAATTCTTTGCACTTTTCCCTGTCACTATGCAGGATTTTTTGAATGTTCATAATCTTTGTGATCTGGCCTACAATGTAAAACATTGTTCGGGTTTCAATAATGCTTGGTGTTTCAACTTGCCTTTGTGTTAATGACCCACAAGTGGGCAGTTTAAGAGGTCAGTCTGTTCACCAAACTACAAAGAATTATTTTCATAGTGTTTAAGAAATACTGCTGGTAGACTGACAAACAAACCAACAGACCTAGAAACCGAGAAAGACCGGTTAAACTGGGCTCAAGGACAGGATGAAAAGTTAGTTTTACATATAGCTGACTAGATAAAGAATTGTTCGAGTCTTCAATGTTGAGTGCTCACTGACTTTGAACACTGCTGGTCTGGAGGAGACATGTGGGAACCTGGAATAGATTTGCATTAGAGGAAGAAACCCCCCGAGGGCCTTTCAGACAGAGAGAAGCACAGTTAATATGAAAAGGAATGGATGGGATGAGTTTATGTCTGTACATGTGAGCATGTCAGTCAAAGAAAAGTGTGTCAGCCCGAGAGTGTTTGTCCGACAGTGTTTGTGTGTGTAAGTCTATTCTTTATTGAAAGATGGCTGAGCACAGATGCCTTTATTACCAGGATGACCTATCTCTCTCCTTCCCCTCCTCCCATTCTCTTTATCCTTCTCTCCTGCTGCTCTGTGATATGAATACACACTGGAGAGCCCCTGGCCCTAACGCTGTCAAATGACGTTGTCAGTCTTTCCTTGTGCTGCTATCTTTGTCACAGGGCTGTGACTCTTTCTTGACACTCTCTAAAGTGCTTGTGTGTGTATGGTTCGTCAGTTTGTATCTGTCTTTAATTTGGCAAAATCGCAAATGTGACACTGGAATATTTTTCAAACTAGCACATGCTTATACTTAATTAGCATAAAAATGTTGCATGATAAGAGGCAATTGTCACTATCCAAAGTGAGGATAGCTTTTCATACTAAAATGTTTACCAAAAGCATCCTTTTTTGGCTTTAATTAACAGTAATTAGTAATTCAGTTCAGCTGTGCTGTGATATTTGACTTTATACTCTCTCAACCAACAGTTTCACCAGTCTTTTACAGCAAACAAGTCAACTAGAATATTACATTTTTTTTTGCTTTAATTATCTCATTTGGGCAAACAGAAGTAAATTAGCCATCCAGGCTAACTCAAGCTATTTTTTGCTAGATTTCTGTCTTCATTAAAGGCTTTATCCTCCACCAAATAACCAGATAACTAAAAACCTAATCCATGCTCCAATGTTAGCATGAATAATAAGGAATACAATTGGTATCATTCTGGCTGGTATATGTGCTGGCCAAGCTGGTTTTACTTTGGTTTGAGCTTGTCAACTGGTGTGGCTAAACTGGTTGAACTGGACCAGGCTGGTAGAGGTGGTATTATGCTGATCCAGTCATGATAGAAATGGTAGACCTTGGTGAACCTTACTTCTGCTGGTGGATCAAAAGGAGCCTTTCTGAAGGCAGTAAAAGTATGGTAGTCAAATCTCAAGAATTCATGATGAATTAAAAGACAGAATTGCCTGGTTTACTGCTAAAGCGCTAAAATGTCAGATTCAGACAATAAATGATTATAAAACTTGTGTTTATACATGTATTTATTCTTAATAAACATATTGTTCAAATGAACAACATACTATACCAACCCTAACCACCAATTGAAGTCCTTTATAAATAGATTATATGGTTTCGTTATGAACATTTAAAAAACCTATACAAAATGATCTGTAGATGCATTGACACTTATTACGCTTAATTTTTAAAGATGTTCTTGACTTTCAAGGTTATAATTTTTTCTGATGAGCAAGACGAAAAAAGTGCCAGGTTTTGGATTTTAGACTGATGCAAACACAAAGAGTTGTACCTTTCAGGATATCCTCCTGTTTATACATCATGTTTGTGTGTAAGTGTGTGGTCTGCTGTTGGTGGGTTTCAGGAATGTCAGTGGTCCCAAGAAAACAGGGGAATTGATGGCTCCTGCAAGTGGGTCAAAGGTCAGGGGATATCATATTTCTTTCTAAGTCTTAAGTTTGCTGAATAACTTTACCAAGTGAACTCTAGTTTTAGAAATCTTGCTTCATAAGATAAACTCCTGCTTTAGAGATTTAATGGCATTGCTCATATAAGGTTTCTTCTCATTGTTGGCCAGGAGAGCAAAACATTTGAAATGCTTAAAGCATGACTTCAGATTACTGGCATACTGAAATTCTGCAGGGAAGTAGTGATAATTTATAGTACTTGGGTTTGAAGTGGGTACTTTGTGAGTCCTGTTCTCAACGATTCTATGTAAATTAAGCTTACTTGCTTGCAAATGTTATCTACTCACCTTCTGGTCGTCATCTATGGTCTAATCTCAAAGTAACATTAGATAATAGTGTGTAATAGTTAATCATTTCTTTTTAAATGTTGTTCACTGCCATTTGAACAAAATTAAAGTTAATTGAATCTGCATTTTAGCAAACAATGTATCTGACAGTGCACTTTTTTCACTAAGGGAAACCTAAAACCTGTGTGTGTGTGTGTGTGTGTGTGTGTGTCTGTGTGTGTGTGTGTGTGTGTGTGTGTGTGTGTGTGTGTGTGTGTGTGTGTGTGTTTGTGTGTGTGTGTGTGTGTGTGTGTGTGTGTGCGTGTGTGTGTGTGTGTGTTTGAGTCAATGGTACATGGATCGTAACCATGGAGCTGACCTCGGGAGGGGTGTTTGTTGACAATCAACATTCCAGTGTGCCTACAGTGTGTGTGTGTGTGTGTGTGTGTGTGTGTGTGTGTGTGTGTGTGTGTGTGTGTGTGTGTGCGTGCGTGTGGTTAACCCAGTTCAGCACAGGTAAACATCATGAGCCTATTTAAAGACTGATTCTCCTCAGACTTACTTATAGCCAAACTCTTTTCAGCACCCTCTGTGTTGCCTGAAATCTTCAAGATAAATCTGAGAGGTCTTAGTATCATTGTGCCTAGATGCTATACACTGGTGCGTGCACGCACACACACACACACACACACACACACACACACACACACACACACACACACACACACACACACACACACACACACACACACACACACACACACACACACACACACACACACACACACACACACACACACACACACACACACCATGTTTCCATCACTTTAGGGGACATTACATTGACTTACATTCATTTACTGGACACTTATCCTAACTGTAACCATAACCACTACATGCCTAATCTTAACCCTTATCCTAAACTTAACATAACCTTAAACTTATATTAACTTTAAATCAAGTCTTCACCCTAAAATAAATCATTTACCTTAAGGGGACTTGCTTTTTGTCCCCACAAGACAGGCGAGTCCCCATAACATAACTGTGTGAACAGATTTAAGTCCCCACAACATTAGGAATACCTAGTACACACACACACACACACACACACACACACACACACACACACACACACACACACACACACACACACACACACACACACACACACACACACACACACACAGACCTTCCACTTTCCCCCGCAGTTTTATCAAATTCTTTATTAAATACTTCTGCAGCTACAGCTCTAAAGTTTTAATAATTCATGTCTGAGTGCATCTTTCTTCCTCACAAGCAAATGTATTGAGCAGAATTACATATCAACCAGCTATGTCTCTAACATCTGTTTTGGCTGCAAACAAATTCCATTTGTTACTCAAATCCTTTCTTCAGGACATGATTGTTAACATTATTTAATTCTGGCACCACCTGTATCTAAATTCAATTAGCTCACTTTTAAGGTGCCATGACTTTGCTTTGCATGCAGAGATATGGTCACAATTGACTTTGATGTAGTGAACTCTTTCTCTCTTACTGATCATCATTCTTTAACAGCAGCAATATTCCCCCTAAAGCTATATGACCTGACAAAACCTGCTTTACCTGCAGATTATGTGAAACAAGCACACACATGCTCAATGTTTACATAGATTGATGAATTGATAAACCAAGTCATTAAGTTCAAACTTAATATGGCACAGATGTTCTTCATTCATGCACATCTTTTAGCTTTTAGCTGAAACTTTTAATCCTTAAAATACACAGTGATCGACTAAAAACAAGATGGCTTCTCTTTTCTTAAAAAGGATGATGTTTTGGAGTTAGAGAAATAACGTACTGAAACAACAACTTTGCTCTGTTTCCTCTGTTAAAATGCATCCAACTTAAACAAAATGTGATTAATTATTGATCACTAAACATACAATCATCACGTAAAAGGAAGAAAAAGTACAAAGCAAGTCCTATCAAAGAAAGACAGGGATGTAAATAATCTTGTCAAGGTGCCAGAGTTCTCACAGGTTACCTGCTGAGGCTATTTTGGGTACAACAAAATCTAACAAGCGTTTTACATCACAATATACCAGCTGTTCTTGGTAAATGAACCATTTTGCCCCTCAAACAATCGTCCCTGGGTGGAACCACACTTCAGCAGCTGTTTAGCAAGTATGTGGTGAAGGTTGTTATGTAAAATATAGAGTGAAGCAAAACTTTAGACTTTAAGCTAAGACTTATCACAGGAAGTGCAAGACAACAAGGCTCAGACAGCAACAGATTGGCTATATTAATGGTAAAATAATGATACTGAGGTTTACGGAAAAGGCACAGAGTCCAAACAGGATTAGAGGAGAATGGGTCATGCAGCAACAGTGATGATCTGACTGTAGTCAGTGGTAAGCGAGCGGGTACACTGAATAATTAGGGAGAGAGATAGGAGCAGATGGGGATGATTAGAGAATAAAAACAGGTGAGCAAGAGGACATGGGCTTCAGGACAAGACTAAAAATGGAAAGAGACATTACAAATATTTGGCATCTGACACTATGTGAGTGATACGCTCTGACTAATCTTCTGTAACTGAATCCCCCTCAAACACAGAGGGATTATTTTGTGACACACACAAAATCAATGAGTGTTGCTGAAAGTAAGCCAGCCAAGAGCAATGGCAGAGTAGCACACTGGGCCAAAAGGTAACAAAAACCAGTATGCAAATACAGTTGTAATCAGTGGGTAAGGCAGTTTTGTATTTCAACACCAGGGTCTGGCACTCATCTGACAATGACGAATGGAATGATCAAATCAAGGGTTGAAACAGCAGGGGGCTGTTTCTGGGTGCTACTTGATTACCCAACACTTCCTCATAAATAAACAACCACATAGATCCATGCACTCCACAATGACCCACAGAATGGTTTTTAGAATGCCATGTTTGTATGTGCTTTCCAAAACCGTTAGAAATCACTTAAAAAATAATTATGTTTTATAGAAGTGACAACACTGTGGTTAAGGTCTGGTTAGGGTGGTGGATTCATGGTGGATTGCCATGAAATTGGTATGAACGATAATGTATAATTTTCTGAGGATAAATTATGATGACGATGTCCCCTGACTTTTCTAACAGGTCAAAATTTACTTGGCATTTACATGGCAAAAAGGGAACTTAGCTTCAGGAGACCACTGTTCACTTCCCATTTCCAACTGTGAGTGTCATGTTTTCAACTTTTCAAGTCAGGACACATTTTAAAAAACTTAACGCAGTGTTTACTGACAACGAAAGTTGCCTAACTCTAAGAAATCACTAACCACATTTCAAGTTGTCATTTTAACCCAAACCATCATCTATCCCAACCCTGACCAAGTGGTTTTGTGCCCAAACTCATCACAGTGATGTCACACCATAAAATACTCATTTTTTAACAGTGATTTTCAACAGTTTTAAAAACTGGAATATTACCCTTCAGTTCATTCTGAAAACACTGAAATGGGTGATTCTGGAGTGCATGGCACAAACGATCCACGTGGTCGTTTAATTTGGAGGACCTGTAGTTTGAGAGGCTGGTCCTGGCTCCTCAACTCCTGCCTAACACCCACTGAAGCTTCAAGTTTCTGGGTGTCCACATTTCCGAGGACCTCTTTTGGGCCCTTAACACCTAGACCATGGTCACTGAAGCTCTCTGTCACCTCTTTTTCCTAAAGAGACTGAGAAAAGCCCATCTGTCTCCTCAGATTCTGGTGAACTTCTACAGCTGCACCACTGAGCGCATCCTCACTAACTCTATCACAGTTTGGTAAGCCAACTATGCTGCCTCAGACTGGAAGGCACCGCAGAGGGTGGTGAAAACTGCCCGACTCCATGCCATTGAGGTAGTCCACAAGCAGTCTGCAAGGAACACCTTTCACCCCAGCCGCAAACTTTTGCCCTCCGCCCCTCTAGGAGTCGCTACAGGAATCTCTGTTTCAGGATCAGCAGATCCAGGAACAGCTTATTCCTCTCAGCTGTCACCTTGCCGAACTCTACCTCACGATGATAGCTCCCTCATCCCCAACACAAACTACTTACTTCAGTGACTGAACTTTTTCACATTTGCTACTTATAGAATAGCAACTACTTCGTCTGAAGACTGAATTGATCACCCTCAACCCCCACATAGATTGAACCACCTACTATCTACTATTTGCCAATATTTACTGTTACTATTGCTATTGCAATTTTGCTATATTGCTCTACACTGCTTATTCATATTTGTACCGGTTATACCCCCCATATAGTGTATTCATCTTTATTCATTTTTATATCACACGTATACCACTGTCTATACTGGTTATAGCTTCTACAGTGTATTTATATGTGTGGGGTTTAGGCAGCTAAAAACCAACTTTGTCGGTGCAAAGAGCTTCAGAAATATCTATGAGATGTGTTTTTACCCTTTGAAAAAAAAATGTCTGGCCTGCTAGACCAACTGTACAACAACATCTCTGAACTCCTCCTGCATGTTATCTATTGACTTAGGAGCAATGTACCTTAACTTACAGATATATACTCACTACATTAGTTTACATTCCACTATATATCATCTTAGTATTTGGAAGACTTTATGTTGCACAATTTTAAAGCTATTCTGAAATGTTCTGCCCTGTGTCTTAGTCCTTAAACAGAAAGGTCACTCGTTCAGTTCCTCCAGCAGCTGTACTTTCTGCTGAAGTTTTTCTTGAGCTACAGTGACTACAGTGAAAGATCACCAGTTCAACAGAGATATACTAGTGACACGTAGAAGCACTGCAAGCATGTAATCCATCTGCACTGACACAGTGTTAAGGAGTAAATCAAACTGGAAGACTGCCACGTTGTATAATGTCAACTAAGTTTGTTTGACAAATCCCTCCCAAAAAATGAAAGCTGAACTGACACCTTGTCATCACTGTGCAACATGTGTGAAGTGTAAAAATATGTTAATGGCAGTTGTATGTTTGCTCCATGTGAGTAAGACTTTACATGATCAATTTAAACATATATTCATTTTTTCTGTGATGATGCATGAGTACAGCTGACTGTATGCGAGTAGCTGGAAACAATGGGTGCTCACAACTTAAGCAGTGCAGGGGGGCAGTGGGCGTACACACATGTACAAGCTTTCTTTCTCTTTATTCTGCGGAGAGAGACACACACATAATGAAAACTTTTGTCTGGCTTCATGTTTTAATGCAAAATACAGTAGCTGACAGAGGCCAACACTGTTTCATAAGCAAGCGTGGCTTTTTGTGCCTTATTCCTCTTGTTGGTTTCTCACAGAGAAAAAATGTAATTTTGACAATGGCATAATTTATGTTCAGTGCATTCAAATTGACTATGATAAATTCTAAAAGAAGAAAAGGGAGAAAAAATATTTCAGAGCATGTGCTTCTGATGCCATGTGCTTCACTAAAGAAGTATTTCTATCCAAAGGGGGGTGTGGCACTCTGTAAGCCCAGGGGCCACTCACTCTCTCACTCTTTGCTCCGATGGAGAGGTTACATAACATAACCCACCATCCAGTCAGTAGCCCAACTCTGATACAATCAACTCACTGAACTGTCGATCACGTGCACGTGTGTTAGGTTGAGGGTGTGTATGTGTTTCTCTCTCTCTCTCTCCACGCCCCCAATATTTCATCCCAGTCCTCTTATAGGTTCGGTGCAAAGGTAACAGAAAAACCGGGGGCTTTATAAAGACCCCTTTGGTTCCCTCTGTCTCGCTGCTTCTTTTTATTTCTTCAGTCCTTTTTGTTTCCATCAGCACACAACATCAAAATGCCCAGCAAGAGGAAGAAGAACAAGCGTCGCATGAGGAGGGTGGTAAGTTGTCCCAGGCGCACTCTTTATTTATTCTCAACACGATCGTATCTAAAATCTCTTGGATAACAGTAGATCGAGTAGATTTGGTGCAGTTTGTGAAAAACCCGTAACTGTCCAATTTCCCCCCCTTAAAAGGACCGTTTAACAGTTTGTGGTGGTAGTGGTTACCTTTTCACTGTTCTTTTCCCAGATAACAAAACGTTGTAATTGTGCATTTTATTTATAATAATCTTTGGCAGATTAATAAAAAAAACATACTGTTCATAATATATGTTGTAAAATTCATGTTATGCACTTTAAATTAAAATGAAAGCTTTTTAACATGAGCTTATAACAAAATGCCAATATAAACGCAACAAACATGTCTGGAAAGGAAACTCCTGAGGAGCGCTCCAAGCTCCGTGCGTAAAATAGCGCAAAGATAGAAGACAGTGCCATAGATACGTAGATATTAGATTATATCGAAATTATACATGCAGATTCGCGACACTTAAAACACGTGGCACCTTCTATTATGTGCTAGAGAAAAACACAATTATTCCCTGCTTTATTTGACTCCGTGCGCCATGTGCTCCCAGCGCGTCTGCTTCAAATGATAAAAGACTGTTCAGAGGGGCTAAGTAAAGGGCGACCGAGCTTGCTTTTAGATTCTTTAGGATGTTTTTAATCGACAAAGCTTCACATACTCAGATTTGATGGAGATTCCACGATTGTGAAAAGTGCCAGTTAAAAACAACAACAACAACATATAAGTACATAGGCCCCCACCTCACACACACACACACACACACAATGCACGCACACCGTCTTTACTTATATGACATGCTGCTGTATTTATTAGCACACCAAATCAATACAATGAAGCAACAATGCCATGATAAATGACCAATCTGACTCCTGCCCCCTACCCACTGCTCTTAGGTAACTGGGAGAAATTCTAGTTCTGAACATTCAGTGCCCAAATAGACTTAACGGGTGTGGCAAGGAGGGGGGAGGGGTATTTAATGAGTGAGAAAGTAGAACTGAGGCTCCAATTACCCCGAGGGCAAAGGTTATTTCATCACTGAACAATATGTTCTATAATTTCATTTTCAAACATAATAAGTGATTGTTTCTAACTGTGCCTTCAATTTCTAATTTCTCCTCAAAATGATCACTTGCTTCACTATTGAAAGCTGCAAAGCTCAGTTTGACCCCCCTTCAAGCTCCCTTGAAGCTCAGTCCTTCTGCACCCCCACCCCCTTCTTCTAAGCCTACGGCAGTGTGTTGACTGGAGGAATGTCTTGTATTAGTTTACGAGACTGGATGGAGTCTGCACAGTCTCTCTGATTCTCTCAGAGGCTGACACTAACACTCAGATAAAAGTGGGCTCAGAAGTCACTTACAGCTCAGTGTTATCACCAATCAGAGATATTAGAAGGGCAGGAAGGGAAGGAACTACTGGACACTTAAAGTCTTCAACCTGAGTGCTCCTTTTCAGCACATGCCTTTGTAGGTAACCACCCCCACCTTGGTAAACAGTGGCTGGGCCTGCTGAGAATTTCACACTGCTTGAGGAAAAAGAAATTACAATTTGGATTAGTTTAATTTAGCTATCATTTTGTGGTAGTGAAGTTTGCATTTCTAGGCAGTGAGCTATTTGTGGGATGATGTAAGGGAGGGGTTGTTTTGACGGCAGATAGCTGGACAGGCATATGCAAACACACACACATATACACACACACGAACGCACACATACACACACATATACACACATATACACACACACATATACACACATACACATGCTCTGTTGGCTTACAGCATTGGTCCAGCACTGTGAATGCCTTACTGGCTGTCGGCCTAACAAAAGCATTTTCAGGGAGTGATTGTAGCCTGATTATAACCTGATTATGATGTGATTAGGCCCACTGTCTGGCCCCCGGGGCACCCATCAGTGCTGCTGACTCGCACGGTTTCCATTCCCGCTTCACCAAACATGTCAGGACCATTCTGATTCAACTAATTAGCCCCTATTATCTAACTAGCTTTGCTGGGTCCACTCCCAGTTACCCGGCCCCTCCCTCCAGTTGTCGGCGCTTCTAAAACCCCCATTAAAGCCTGAGGGGGTTTTGTCTGAGGCTGAAAAACAAGTTGAACCTGGCTGGGATGGCATCCCTGGTATTCCTGTAGATAGAAATGCACTAGAATGAACAACAAACTGACAACGTCAGTATCTGAGCAAGTTGAGGTGCTCAGCAACAATTAGACCCGTAACACTCCTGTTTGAATCAGTAATAATTCATCTTCATTCTTTATCAATTTACTTTATCAATTTACACAGTGAATAAGCGACTCATATGGTTAATACCACACCATGATGAAATTAAAGAGTCACATGGAAAGATGAAGTCTCACACTCCTCAGCGTTTAAGTTTTTAAAATTAGATAGATTAGATTAGATAGTAAAGTGAAAATATAATTAAACTAAATTAATTTAAAGGTGTAGTTTGTAGAATTTAGTGGCATCTTGTGGAACGGACTTAGCAGAAATGGAATATAATATTCATAAGTATGTTCTGATTAGTGTAGAAGAAGAGAGAATAGGGAGAGAATAAGAATTGTGTTTTCATTACCTTAGAATGAGCCCTTTATATTACATAGGGAGTCATTACTCTTCCATAGAGCCGCCATGTTGCACTATCCACCATGTTACTACAGTAGCCCAGAACAGACAAACCAAACACTGGCTCTATAGGGCCTTTCATGTTTTTTGTGAGTTTTGCAGCCACTGAGTTCTCCTATATGCCGGAGTGTGGGGGATGGTATTCAGTTTGTTGCAATCTGCAACCTCACCACTAGTTGCCACTAAATCCTGCACCTTTAAATGTACAATTAACATACAAAATATCATTGTCTGCAGCAGAGTGCGTGTTTGCTGCAGGATGAATGCATGAAAAGAATCTTAAACTTAAATGGTGGCTCCCAATGTTATGACAAGACATCAATCATTAACCCTGATTTTTTTTTTTTTTTGTTTCTTCTCCCCCTTGCAGCAAGCCCAGAGGAGAGCCCTTGAGGAGCAGCATGCAGCCAACCCACCAGTCAAAGCCAGCCCTGGGATTGCAGTGAGTGTGCCCCCTGCCACAAAGAAACCAGTTAAAGTGCCGGCACCAGTACAAGTAAAAGAAAAGATCCCAGTGGCAGTACCCATCCCTGTCCCCATTGTGGAGACTCCCAAAGTAGTACCAGTACCAGAACCAGTTGTGAAAGAACCTGTTGCAGAGCCCGTCCCAGTTGTGGTAGAAGCCCCAGAGCCTGAGGCTGTGGTGCCGGAACAGACTCCTGCAGAAGTTGAGGTTGAAGTCCCAGCGCCGGTCACTGAAGAAGCACCAGTCGTCGAAACTCCACCAGCAGAGCCCTCTGAAGTTGATGGTGCCATTGTAAAGGAGGTCGAACCTATCATTTCCGAAACAGAACCAGTAGCTGAGGTAAGAAACATTATATTCTCTCTCTATGCTTTCTTATTGGAAAACATTACTCCCAATGGGTTCTTTGTCTGTAAGACTGGCAAAGTCTCCTCAAAGGCAATTTGGTCTGCAATGGCAGTTTATGAGAGACTTTTTATGACATCTCACCCACTTGTGTTTTAGCACAATGAACTGTGTTGGGTCCAGCATGTACCTTCATTAAAAGTGCATGCAGTTGCCAGGGAGAATCTTTTTTGTCAGTGGAGATGCTTATTGGTCACATGTGTTATGTGGACATGTCCTGATGAAGAAATGAGCTTCAGTACAGTTTTATATGTATATGGTTGTTGTTTTTTGTGGTCTGTTTCTGTATATAGTTTGTCTAATTTGGAGTTTTGTGGAACGACCAATTTAGGCATTGGTTGGTTGAATAGTATGTGCTGTGGCTGGGTCCTTATGGGAGGAAAGAGGTGGAACTGGTGGGGGGTGGGAGGCCTAGGGAACAACGTGTTCCATTTAGCAAAGAGGTGGAAAGTAGCGAGATTGTTGGCTACATAAGTGGGACTGAGCAGTGCCTTTTCAGTAGTCATTATCATATGCATCTGGTATGCCTGTGTTAAAAAGCACATATCTTTTAAAAATGTGTTACCTCTTTTTGAGAAGGTTTATTGAATAAGATAAAGGGGGAATGTGGTCTCTGAAATACAGTCCTACTGGTTAGCAGTATGGTGTTGGACTGAATTTTTTTCATTTTATCACTGATGCAAGAATACCATGTCCAAATTCATCTGCTTTATGGCACATTGTAATTAACAGTTGGTATTAAGTCTGTACTCTATTGTATTTAAAACTATGCATGGTTTTTGGCCTTTTGCTTTAGCTTTTGCACCAGCTCCTGCTATCATTAATCACCCATATGTATTACAATTTTGCTTTGTATAAAAAATATTAATGTGTCGCATTCAACTAAATTTAAACATAATTTTAACGTCTATATCTACACATTTTTTAATATGGTCTTTATTGTAAAGTGTCTTTCATGTAGCCATCATGCGCACAATTTGGGAACAGAACGTTCTGTTTCAGCCAGTTGACTGCAGGCTATGTGCAGACGCACACACATTTACAGTACATCCGTGTGCCTAAACTCAGTGCGCACACACTAAATTCATGGACTTCCTATAATTGAGCCATGACCACATATGGTACACGTGTATGTGCTCCCATGTGTGTTTGCGTGCACATTGAGTGCACAATGCTGCCCATGATGAGAGTGAAAAGGGACAGGAGGTGTTAATAGTAATCCTCTGCCCCCCTGTCAAGTTCACATATGTCATTTGGTTTGAGGTTTTGATTGTAATCTCTAAACCGTAAGTAAGCTCTAACCACAGAGCTATACAGGGCCAATAAAGACATTTCTATAGGAGATGGACTGCCCATCATTGTGTAGCTGTTAAGCTGTGGCAGTATCCACCCCCGTCCCTCCGTCCGTCCCTCCATTCCTCCCACCACACCACCCATCTCTCTTTTCCCTCCTTTCTTTCCTCGCTTCTTTTCGGCCCCTTCACTACTTGCAGATGTGCCAGTTTCAGCTTAGACGCTCACAAACACACTCAGACAAAACTTTGCATAATTGAAAGTAGCCAGAACTGGCTGTAACTGCGAACACATACAGCAGGAGGATAGATATGTGGTGCAAATGATAAGTTTTATTAACATTTCTCAATTTTGACATAGTGGTACTTGTGACTGTTGAGCTCTGTTAAACTTTGCTTCTTACATAAACGGCATACACATTTAATGCCACAGTTTTGCAAGCAAGTGCTCATTCTGTGACACCACTTGTGAGGCTACACTAGGCGACACTCCATCAGTTGGGCAGTAGGTGATTGAATCAGAGGCGTTGTAAATGGGGCTCGTATTCAGCTGGCTTAGGGGCCAAAGAGAGGTGGCCCTACCGCTTCTGGATGTTACTACGGAGGCTCAGGTGAGTATAAACTCACAACATTCAATCTTATGACCTGTTGAGCGTATTTCATTTTTCTCTGGCCTGAAGCAATGGTGGGTGGGTGCGGCTCCTGCTGAGGCTGAACATTTTGTACCAGCTTGCTCCCTGTTAACTCCCCCTTTCTGTCCCTCACCCCTCTTTCCCTTGTAAATTCACTCTCCCTTGTCACCCTTCCTTCCCTCCTCCCACTTGCTCCTCTCTCTCTCCTGTCTCTTCTTTCTCCCTCCTTCTTTCTCCCTCCTTCTTTCTCCCCCCTTCTTTCTCCCCCCTCTTCTCTATTCCTACCCTATCGTGGCCTATAGGGCCTTATTAGCCTGTCGAGTCAGCATGTCCACTTGTTCATCCATGTGTGCTCCTTTTATCATTGGGTCTTTGCTGGGAGCACTGGGTGGAGACAGGAATGGGGAAGGTGGGATATTGAGTTCTATGTTGGGACATGGGTAGGGGGCATTTTTCTTTGTGTGTACAGTTGTGTAGTTTAGCCTTTGGAATTTTGTTGTGTTGAAGAGGAGCTTACAGGCAGCTGTCACAACCTTTTTAAAGTCTGTGACAAATTTCTAGTGAAGGGATGTCTTCGGGTACATTTGCTTTCAGTTTGATCTTATCACAATGAAAATACTGTCTACATCAGGCTTTCAAATGATGGTTAATGATCTTTTCTTTTGCCACATTTGATGCAATGACCAGAGTGAGAAAATAGTAAGAGACAAAGATTTGCGAAGTGGTATTTCTTACGGTTTTTTTTAGACATTTTTGGAAACATGATCACCTTGTGGTAAAGCATGTGAGGACCCCCAACCCTTCCCCCACTAATGTCCAGCCTCCCTACACACATGTGCACACACACACACACACACACACACACACATGGAGCCCTCCCCACATTTCCTGGCATCTTTTATGGGTTTGTTTTCTGAGACACTATGGGTCTTTGTTAGCTGAGACAAGTCAAACCAACACTCTCCTTTACCAATGTGAATAATTTAACCAAGCCTCTGTTACACTTTTTCTACTTTATTTGCACACATCTTAGAAAGACCAGTTCTTAAAAGGTGGCAAAATTGTTCCTCTAAACTTTTAATTGGTTGTCAGAAATCCTGGAGAATCCAGAACGTTTGAACACAGAGTACACAACACTAGGTACATTATGTTCTTGTCTAAGAGTTAAAATTTGTAAAAGGTGGCTGTTCTTAGATCAGCTTTGGCCTGTTCTGAATTGGTCTCTCAGTTGGGTTAGTAAGGCAGGAGCTGTGCACAGATGAGTTTGGTACAAAGTGTTCTGCAATGGGGGAAGACTGGAGGGGGTTTGTATGTATAGGGAGCACATGTGTGTGCATCTACGTGTGTGTGCGTTATACTGTCAAGCAAAGGAAGGTCTATAGTAAGTCTACCCACCCCCAACCCTCCGTCTTCCTTCCTCCCTCCTTTCTCTCCCCCTATACCATTCCTTTAAGGCTACAGCTGCAGTATATATTTACCTTCTCAACTGTATGTGCATGTTTGTCCATTTGACTTTTGTTAAAAAGTTGTTCACATCTTAGAAGGGTGGATTCCCAGTAGCAGGACTAGGAAAAAGAGGTTGAGATGTTAAAATAACTAAAGTGTAACTTCAAACTTTCTTTTTTGAGAGCTTACATGATTTTGACCAATGGATGATTGGTCTGTTCGTGACTAAGTGGCAGCTTCCATGCACCAGACTTGTCCTACATTGAAGACAGACTGCTACAAATCAGGTTAAATAATTTATTGTCAGACTACGAAGATGTACAATATTTATGGGCTGCTCCCTGTGATTGCCACTATGGTTCAATGCACTTGGATGCACAGTGGGTGGCGCCTGTGGCTACTTAAGCTATAGCCAACTGCTCTAGTAAATTGGTGGCATGGCTGCAAAAAGAAAAATATGGGTCACTTCTGCCATTATTTGGACATTTTGGTGTCTGGAACATACAATTTATCTCTTCAGGCCAGCTACCATCATTCTGAAAAAGACATGTTATGAAAGATGTTATGAGAGATGCAGTAGATTTTTTGGAGTGCAGACCTGATGACGCAGGTAGTTTAATAAGGTGAATAATACATTTTTCTGAATTTAAGCTGGATTACAGAAAAGGGGGCGAGAAATGGGCGTACCAGTTTTCTATTATGCAATTGGTTGTAACATTCCTGTAGGATGTATAATTGCACCTCCCCTCCTCCCAAAGCATAGCAGCACTCACACACCAAAGGTATGCTCTAAGGAGAGTGTGTGCAGTAGCTTTGTGTGTGTATGTGTGTGCTGGTGTGTGTGAACCGCTAGAGTGAATTTATGATTTGAAAACATTCTGATTGCCTTTTTCGGAGAGAGTAAACCAGCTTAGTCTCTCACAGGGCTTTCTCTACTAAAAGCCTTGAGGCTATCATAGCTACAATACAGTTTGGCTGACAAACTGTTGAGTAGAAGATCGTTTGTGCTCGGGCTCATTTTTAGTACGGGTGTGTACAACACTTCCAAAGTCTTATCTTTGACTGTTAGAAGCAGTAAAAGAAAAACAGGGGAATTGCGGCAATGTTACATGAGTCTTAATTGCTAGTAAATGCTTTTTAATATATTCCCAAATGCCCCTTTTTAACAACAAGGATTTTCTGCCAACTATACTCTGTTTTTATTAGATTATATACATGTGTATGTTTGCGTCTTATTTCGCTGACTCATGCATAAACTCTCTTTTTCCGTAATAGATCACACCCCCAGCTGAGGCTCTGGTGGTGGCTCCTGCTGAGATTGAGGTAAAACAAACCTGCATTTCATCAATTTCTCAGTGCACACACACTCATATGCTCAATCCCCCCCCCCCCCCCCCCCCCCCCCCCCCACACACACACACACCCAACCCCCACCTCCACTCCTCACCTATGCCAAATGCTTTCAGGGAAGAAACAAACAAACAAACAAGCAAACAAACAAACAGAGGCACATGATGAGATCTAAATTCTTAAATGATTAAAACCAAACAAATCAGTACACATAAAATGTACCGATGTTCAGTAGAGACTAAAAAGGAACGAAAAAAACAACTAAAAATGCAATTCATAGTTTTTGTTATATAATTAGCTACAATTAAGCAATCAGTCTGTTTGATAGCTATAAGATATCTATATGCTGCTTTATTCAGTGCAGAAAATTGCAGCAAAAATATTGGCAGTTAAGTTTAACCATTAAACATCCATTGTTTGTTTATTGTTCTAATTATGTGTATATCCATTAATCTATCCACCTACATACTAATAGTTTTATCTATGCATCCATTCAATAAGATAATAAAGAGTTTGCCTGTTTTATAATATGTTGATTTTGTATGTGCAGACACATGATGTCAGTGAGCCAGAAACCAAAGTGGAGGCCGAGGCCTTGCCAGAGGAAGTTGCATTCACTGAGGCTGAGGTGGAGGTGGCCATCACAGAAGATGTTGCTGTGTCAGAACCCATAATTGAAGCCACTGAAGAACCAGAGGTGGAAGTACTTACTAGTGACCAAGTTTGTGCCGCAGTAGAGCCTGCTGCAGTAGAGGTAGTTACAGAAACCGAAGTTTCTGCCCCAGCAGAGGCTGTTGCAGTAGAGGCGGTTACAGAAACCGAAGTTTCTGCCCCAGCAGAGGCTGTTGCAGTAGAAGCGGTTACAGAAACCGAAGTTTCTGCCGCAGCAGAGCCTGTTGCAGTAGAGGCGGTTGCAGAAGCAGCAATGCAATTGGTGGAGGAGGTTGTCACAGATCTGCCTGAGCCAGAACAGGTGGTTGAAGCGGTCGTTTGTCCCCCAGATGAGGAGGATGAAGCTGAAGTAGAGGTGTTGGCTGAAGAAGTAACACCTGAGGTCGCTGCTGAGCCAGTTGCAATCACAGAGGTGCCACATTAATCATTTTTTCCTCTGCTAAGAACACACATTTATATTAATGCATTTTCAATTTTTATGTATTTTGTACATTTGGCTACCTCTGCTTGTGTCAGGCAAATTATTTACGTGACAGTATCTATCGTCTCACCAGGTGCCAGACATCGTCCCCGAGGCTCCAGTAGAAGAGGTGGAAGCCCCTGTAACTGAAGTCAAAGAGGTACAAAATAAAATCTTTAACAGTGTTTATCTACATTTTGTAATCAGTTATAGTTTCTCAACAAATGTATGGTAATCTGTAGAAATCTTTTGTTTACCCCCTGTGTGCCTCTCCCTCCAGGACGTTGCTGATACGCTGGTTGATGACTTTGTTGTCACAGAATCTGTCGCAGCAGTGGAGATTGCCATTGCTGAGTCTGCTGCTGTCGAGCAGGTGAGATACTACACATAAACTTACACTAAATGAGAATTCTTGCCTCCGTAATTCAAAATATTTCCAATAATGAGTGGTTGTTTACGGCCCCAGACTGCAAGTTGTAATAAAAATGTGCAATGCAGTCCTTGTTAAAGTAATCTACTGTTTCATAGTTTTAATTTTATTGTGATGAAATGGATCAAATCTGGTTCAAGTGTATGTTTTGAAATGTCATTTAAAGATCAGGAGGATTGTATTTTCTGCATTTCAAGCCATGTTTATTTCAAGCAGTCTATTTGTATGTATCATACTCACCCAGTGTTTTCTAACTTTCTCCTCCCTCTGCTGCATATAGGAAACTGTGGCCATGAGCGAGCCTGTCATCGCTGAAACAGAATCTGTAGATGTGACCCCCGCTGAGCCTGAGCCCCAACCTGAGCCCACTCCCGCTCCTGCTCCCCCTGCAGAGGAAATGACCATTGTGAGCTACTTTCAGGCTGTCATCATTTTTTACTGACTGGTTCATTATATTGTGCAAATGTGTATAACTATAGCTTGACACATGTTTTTGTGCATCTTTGCATATTATAAACAGTAAATGAGAACATGTTAGCTGTTTTAAACCACCTTATTAATATTAGTGTACCTTTGTTACTTTCCTCCCTTTACTTTCTTCTCTGTGGCCCCATTGACCAGCTACTCCATGTCTCCTAACTGCCTCTCTCCTTTCTTTTTTCAGGATGCCACTGCTGAGCAGAAATGTGTGGATGTGCCATCAGAAGAGCCAAAGTCAGAAATCTGTGACATGCCATGTCAAATGCAGCAACTCGTTGTGGAGTCTGTGCAGCTCAATTCAGTGGTAAAGGAATTTAATGTGATATCCAAAATACATGAACCTCCTAAGTGAATCATGTTTTTATTAATTCTGGGGATTTTACTGCATATTCATCTGATCTTATGTCTTGCTTGCTTTTCAGGAGATGGCGGTGGAGACAGCGCTGAATGGACACATTGTTCCAGAGGTCTCCATTGAGGGCTAGACTCACTTCACACAGCTTGAAAGACCTTTCTTGTCTTTGTAAGTCTAGATAATTAAAAATATGGATACATAAATCATTGCATACATTTTAATTCTCCTTATTATGTTGTTAACCTTATAAAAGACTCACCACCAGCTGCAAACCAAGCCTCTGACATCTCCTTTGTCTCTTTCAGATTCCCCTCTGTCATTTGGAAGACTCAAAGCTTTACTGGGAGTCAACCGGCTGACCTTTTTTTATTATTTAGGGCTTACAACAGGATCGCCGGGAAATTGAAGGGACATCCACACTTTGAAGTGCCTTTCCTGCCCTGGTTCCTGTCACAAAACCAAACCAGATGTCAACATGCCAAAACTGCTGCATTCAAAGCATCAGATCAGACTGTACTCATAACTGTGCAGACATGGAAACATATTGTGGCGCCTTTTTAATCTGTATTTCTCCCCAAAAGCATGTACAGTGAATTTGCATCAGCAGTGGAAGCAGAAGTGATTGAGAGTTGGAGATTCCTCAAACAAGATAAATGGCAGTGCCTGGTTATTTCTTACACATTCCCATCTCTCAGAACATCTGCTTCCACACCGCATACACTCAATGCATGTGAATACCGTAGCATTGATGAATGTGGCTATAGTTTCTACCTGGGCCTATGTTCATAAGGATGGGAGGGAATATTTTTCTGTTTTTTTCTCGTTTCAGAATCACAGATTTTGCTCGTTAGGCTCTCGTTTCTCAAAGAGGCACAGTCTTTACCCGTGCCTCCGTTTCTGTCCTCTTATCTGTTCTCCAGTTCTCCTCGCTGCCTCAACTAAAGTGCTAATGCTTCCATTATTCCGATGCTAAAACACATCCTATGACTATGGTTAAAAGGATTTATGGCCACTGGAGCCTTGAGGACGACAGATTTTGAGGGGACGAGCTTAGAGGTCATTTTCTGTATTTTTTTTTTTCTCCTCCTTTTCTAATTCATTTTGTATAGACCGTATGATGTGCTACAGTTTTGTGTTCAAAGTCTGAGCTCTGGAAGGGAAATGTGATTTGAAGGGCGGGGCGGGGGGACCTTTAGTAGGCTGACTTGATCACCTTTGAAATAAAGCTGTAACTCATCGTGACGCTGGAGTATGTGTTTTACTTTCTATACACTATTACACACACGTAAAACACACAAATACATCACGGAACGGGAGACAAACCTAAAATAGTCTTTTAGTAGCTTTTAAACAGGGAACTTTTTTGTGATTGTGTAACAGCAGATTCACTGTTTTCTTTACTGGTCAGAAAACAATGTTACATGAAGTTTAACTCTGAGCTAAAAAAAAAAAAAGTGAAAGTATAATAAAAACATGACATTCAACAGCAAAGCACAATAAGGGCATTGTTTCTGCTGCATCCAGCTGTTGTGTCAATGATAGATGCAGAGGAAAATGACCCCTTTTATGAGATCAGACAAAAGTCTGTATCAATATCAAAACACATCAATGTTATTTAAAGTTACCCTAATGAGTGAATATCATATTGCCATCATGAAGCTCTCATTTTAATTTTATAACTTCAAATAAAGACAACAGAACACCAGAATAGTTGCCTCAGATCAAAAGGTTTTTTTAATTATTTCTTTTTGCATTGAAATCTACATTCATATTAGTATGACGTAATTTGGGTACAGTAAACACTGCCGATATGTGGTTTTGCAATTGTCCCTCTTTATACTATGATCATACTGTCAAAGTGAGTTTCAACTGAATTTCAAGCATCAGTTTTATTTTTTATTTTTTTTTCTGACTTAAATTTACTGGCCCCTCGTGTTGGAATTTCAACAAAATGTCAAAATGCAAAACAGAAGCGGTGTTCTCAGCAACAGCTTTAGTTCTGCCAGAGAAGAAAAGAAACCAAAAAGGTAAAAAAAAAAGAAAAGACAGACAGAACAGACAAATAAACACATACCGCATAACAACGAGAGGATATATATTTGTAAAAGCACATTCGTATTAATAATAGATGCTTTGGAATGAAAACAGCAACAAAGAGGCTCATGGTGATCAACCAACAACTGTCCCACTTGCACTCAGAACATTCTACTTATATATTATCTGCAATTTTAACTTGTGCCATTAATATGCACGAATACATGTCATTTTAACCCCTGACCATCCCAAAAACATAATAAATAAGAAAACGGGTGATTTGATTGGTCCATGAGGTAAAATGTGAAATAAAAATAAAAGGAGAAAAAAAAGCATATTGGAAAGGTTTCTGATAAGACAAACAAACATCTAGGAAAACACTAAATTAAGAAAGAAAAGTGTGAAATAATAATAATGATAAAGCATGATGTCTAACAAGGTTTCATTATTCACCTCTGGAAAGAAACACACACCCACACACTTGCATACTCACATGCACGCACAAAAAAGACACACCATTCATGCCCAACTGCCCAGGCTATAATCTTAACAAAGCCACTTGATGGATGATAATATTTTCATATTTACAATGAAGTGATGATTAACATGACAAAAAGCTCAATACAAACACAGAATGAACCCCCCCAAAAATACAAGAAAAGCTAAAACCAATAGCAACCAGATTAAATCATCATATTCTCTTTTCGTTCCTTCACTTTTTTAATCTCCTCCTATGCACTGACGAAAAATGTCCACAGAACAAGGTGCTGGAGGTGGGCAGGGTCAACAGAAACAAAGAGAGGGGCTAATTAGTGATGACAGTGATGTCTGAGGTGCTCAAGATGGCTGTCAGTAAAAGCAATGAGCAGTGTGAGTGCTGGGATGGTATGTAGTCTGCCACCTAGTGAAATGAAGCAGGTTGACTCTTCTCCGTTTCTGCTACAAGGAAAGAGCACTTCAATGAAAGAGCTACCACCCGTTTGGACTACCCTGGTTTGAAATCAAACACACCTCCCCCTGTTGTCTGGAGGCTTGGTGTGGGAGAGCATGCAGTTAGCTACATATTGTAGCCTGATTGGGTGGAATTGTCAACATTTAGGCTAAAAAGAGCACTTCAAAAACAACAGACGGCCCTCTTGGGATTATATTGGGCTTTCAAACAAGTGAAGCTCCTTTATCAGAAGTTGGCTGTTTAAGATGCAGGTTTTAACATCAGTCTGAGGAGAGAGAGAGAGAGAGTGTGTGTGTGTGTGTGTGTGTAGCAATAACTGTAATGGTAGAAGCAGCACAAGTAGTGTTCAGCAGGCAACTGGCCTACGAGTGGGCCTGTTTGTTTTTCAAACCCAACCAGGTGTTTCCTCAACAAGTTGATTTCTCAAAAGTCAATTGCTGAGGTACGATTCACTGTCCAATTTCCCCTATTTTTAAAGCAACATAGCTTAGAAATTTAGCCTTCACATTGTGTTTTGCAGACTCATGTTGGCTGGCATGCTGAAAAATGTAGAGCCATTTCAGCCTCTTTTTTTTTTTTTTTTTTTTACCAGTCAGCAAATGACCTTTGGTTTGCAATAGTGGCAGGCACAAATAACAAACTTACCAGCCATAGCCAAAACTATCAGCATTTTGTTACTGAGGGTCATTAAATCTTTTCATCTGTATATCACTGTCATGATAATTAGCTTGGTTATTTTTAAAGTCTTTGTATCATCTGATCTTCTTCCCATTTTGTCTTCTTCATGTGATTGTCACCCATTCCTCCCTCCTGATGAATGCAGCACCTTTCAGGCAGTCGTACAGGTAGGCAGTGAGTTTAAGAACGATCACAATGTTTTTAACTGGCTGTTTATGAGCCAGTGAGGAAATTTTCACTACAGCCAGGTATGAGGCAAAATGTCTTTTCCTTGACTATAGGAACAGAAGAAAGTAAAGAAGGAAGAAGGGAGTGAAGGGAATGGTAGAGAGGACACCTCTCAGAGGCTCTGCACCCCCAAAGGCCCAATGTGGGCTCAGTCCTGTCCAATCTGGCCCAGGCTAACTCTTGTCTGATTAGGCCAAATCCAGTCCAGTCTGGTCTGGTCTGGTCTAGCTGGGATCCAGACCAGGGGTTTCAGAAGAGTGCTTTGGATCCCTGGTTTTCGAACTCTGACCAGGCGTCATTAAGTTCCATAAAGATCATCTTAGCGTAATGTTCATAAGGCTGACCTGTTGCCTGCAGATAGAGACACATAAATATGTGTATAAATAAAGAAGAAAGAAGAGTCAAGACAAGCAAACATCATTCAATACATTAGCATCAATCAATTATGCTAATAATGCAAAATTGTCAGCATTTGGCTGGCCAATGGTGTAACTTCATCACTCAGTCAGCCAGGGACAGATATTGGCGTTTGAAGGGCTGGACACGCTGTTGTAGTCAAGCCAAAAAGTGCTTTTGATGGTAAGTGCCCACCATTAAGTATATGTATTCATATGAAGTTGTTAAAATGCAAAGATTGACTTTTAACTGAACACTGAAAATACTCAGTCTTTATTATGTAGTTTTGTGGGTCAAACTATACATTAGTATTTTTAGATTATTTCATAAAAACTCTATATTGAGCTCATTTCTCCTATACTACCAAATGAACCATTGAGAAGTTACACAGAAGCTGCTTTTAGGAAATTTAAAAAAAAGTCCTTGATATTAGTAAAAAAGTAAGAGATCCGTAAAATAACGTGTTCCCGAAATTGTTCATAGACACTCACTCATTATAGCGTTTTTAAGAAACAACCTAATAAGCTAACATGTTGTTTGAAACACTATGTTGTTATACACTTTATGCACTGAAAAGTACGATTTTTTTTGTCTGTTAAAGAATTGTTAAGAATCAAATTTACTATGAACTTTTGCTAACAACATTGAATCCACATATAAACTTTTTTTTAAATGTTATCATTTGTACCAAAATGTTTTGCAAAGAGTCCTACAAATTAAATTACTCTGCATTACTAATAATTTCAAGGAAATAAGTATAAAATTAAGACCTGTGTTACCAGTTTTATGACTAAATGCATGTCAGTATCTTAGAAGAGGATGGTTTTGTATTGATGTATTGATGTGGAGTTAGAGTTCAGGTGGCATGTTATACTGTACCTTATCTGGATGGACGACCAGTACAGCTTTCCTGTAGTACTTCTTCACTTGGTCGGGTGTGACCAAATCAGCCATGCCAACAGGCTTCCAGCGGGTTTCACCCTCCCACAGCACCGTGTGCAGAGTTGACATCAGCGCTCGTATGTTTCGCTCCTTTCCTTCAATCCAATCCAAAATCTACAGCTCAAGAAAACAGACCTTTATTACTTGAAAAAGAAAAAGACAGCTGGTCACTCCCTTTAAGGTATGCCTCAAAATACCACCAATCAAAAGCTGGTAAGCTGGTATACAAGAAACTTCTCAGAAATGGTCCAGAAGTCCCAATTAATTCCAGCGAAACCTTCATGAGCATTAAGGGAAAGCAAACTCCACCTAACTGGAAAAAGGTCTCACTAACAGAGACTTTTACAATTAATATACTGTATTTGCTTTAGTGTGATCAATATTCATCAGCTCAAGAATGGGGAGTGTGCATGTTTTGGTGTATTAGGTATCTGTTCACAGATGCATTGGGTTGGTTACCTGCAGTTTAAGTGGATCCATGTCTTTGGTGATCTCCTGTCTCCTCATTTCAGCAATGGTTCTTGGCCCTTTTTTATCATGCTTGGAGGAAAAACCCTGAGTTGACAGCAGGTCCCCAAAATCATCCTCCTTTACCTTCGGCTTGGGCCCTGCGTTACAACACAGCACAGAAAAAATTTGGCCCCGTTTCCCAAGAACACTATAAAGATAATGTGACACCTTTTATATGGAATTATTACAAGTTCTTGGTAACTTTAAGATTTTAGAAGCTTGTGAATACATAAATATTGCTCTCTAGGATAATAAATCCTTCCCTTCTTCTCAGTTTCTCTTACCAAATCCAGGCCCACGAACTCCCCTCTCCTCCCTTCCTCCAATGACACTGGCGAAGTTGAGGTTGTAGTTCGGTTTGCTGGTCTGTGCAGCTGCAGGCTGGGGTGTTGATGTTACTGTTGGTTTGGGTGCAGACCCGGATCCAGACATCCAGGGTTTGTTGTGGGCCGAGACAGGTCTTCCAGACTGCCAGGGCTGACCTGGAACCTTAGCAGAGGCAGAAGAGGAGGAGGAGGAAGGAGCCTTTGAAGAAGCCTTGGAGAAATTACTGCTGGAGGAACCTGGAAGAAACATGGAAGAATGATCAATTAGCAATCCATTCAACAAGTGGCATTGGAGGTATTTTATCTTATTGGATGACAGATTACAGTCGGCACCATTACAGATGACAGATATCTCACCAGTCCTCTTACCTGGCAGATTTGAGGCCAGGTTTCCCAAATCGGCAAAAGGATCAAAGGTCTGAGACTTGGCCTTCGACATAGATGATGCACCAGAAGCTACAAACACACAAATAAGTAAAGTGATTTAGAAATCGAACAGATTCATTTTCTTTTATGTCTCTGCAAATTTACGAGACTACCTTGTTGACTCTGGGTGCACAAAATACATTATAATAAAAATAAAAATCTTGACAATTCATACAGTACATTTTAAGCGTTTAGTTATAAACCACAACATAATGTTCCTCCACCTACCTGTGTTGGTGAAGGTGGGTTTGCTGGCGGTGGAGTTCATTCCAGTAGATGTGCCAGCTGCCCAGCTGTCCCAGCCACCCAGCAGGTCTGGTTGACTGGCAGATGAGGTCATCTTAGGAACATCATTCACTATCTTATCTGTTGAGACACAAACAACCAAACCATCCACAGTTAGGATTGGTATCCAACAGCCACCATCTGCAGCAAATGTTGGGGGAGGGAGGAATGTGACTCCCATTTTAGTGCCTCCAAATAAGAGGATGGTTTCTCTAGCAAAGATACTGTAAAACCTTTGTTTCTGAAAGACGATGTGTGTGACCCATCCATTAGAGAAGTCACAGTAGTTCCCTAAACTGATTTACTTACTGAGGTTGAAGAGGCTGGTGTTGGAGGCAGGGGTGGGGTTACCATGAGCTGAACTAAACCCACTGGTAGCAGAACTATCAGAACCCAACAGGTCTCCAAATATGTCCGGTCCGGATGCTTGACGAGATGAACCCACGCTGGAGCCAACACCAGAGCTGGACCCCATCCCAAACGGATCAAACAGGTCGCCCATGGCTGCAGCACAGACACAGTGAAGGTGAAAAGTCATATTCAAGATAATTTTTCATTTTATTGCAGTCAGCGTGTATAAAGCATCAGAGCCTCACGTTTTGAGTCCGGTGTGGCCTGGCTGGTTGCCCCGCTGAAGAACAAGTCTTCCTGCACCGCTGCTGTCTGCCCAGCAGGGGGTGCAAACAGGTCATTGAGGAGGTCACTGTTACTGGAGGAGGCTTTCAGACCTCCCTGGGCTCCTTGATGAGGAGCAGAAGAGGAAGATGATGAGGACACTGGAGGATGTTCAGAGTCAGCGTTCAACCCCAAGAGGTCAGCTGTGTCATTGGCAGGAGAGTCCTGGGCTGCGGGAGTGGAGGTCTGGGAGGAAAGATGGACACAAAATGATGACTCAAGTATGAACAAATAGATAGACGATTAAAACAATTAAGCATTTCGGCTCTGTTTCACAATCCTGTCAAGATGCAAGATAAATACATATGAAGTCTTACAGTCTTCATGCCTGTACTGATCAGCGTTTAGTTTGTTCCTACCTGGAAATCTGCGTCAAACAGTGGTTCGCTGGGGTCTCGTGACAGAACCTCCCCACTGGGAGCAGAATAAGAGTATGATTCTCCTTCTGACTGATCACTCAGGTCTTCTTGGTCATTCAGGGATCCTCCCCCTTGACTGTCTGTTGCATCCTGAGGGCTGCCCACATCTTCAAATACAAGAGAAGGCTAATCAGTGGAAGCCTTTGGGCACTTGATGTTACTTTGCAATCAGTCGATGAGGGGGCCGTGATGAATTAAGTGGTTGGAGAATGTTTTAAATTAAGACAGGTAACAAAATGAGAAGTGCACTCTCCCTGTCATAAAGGATTATAACAGAATACTATGGCTGCACTGAGTTTTATTTATAACGAGACAATACCTTCCCAATCCAGTGTCTGGAAGAAGTTGTTGGCGTTGGTATCAGTGCTCTCAGGAGACTCTGGATCTGTTGCGTTGGAGCTTTCTGGGGTCTGTGCTGGCTGGGGCATTTCTGAGTCATAAAATGCTGAGGAGCCTGGTTGACGAGGCAGTTCGGGTTTACCTGCATTATAAAGATTTAGAGTTTAGTTCATCTGCACTGAATCAGACATTCTGCTCTGGCTTAGCTAGGTAATACAAGCTGCAAATCCATCCAGCCATAGTTGCCAAAAATGACTAAGTATATAAAATGTGAATTTTGTTATGCATGCCACCTACCAAATTTGCTGAGGATCTCCTGCTGTTCTTCACGAGAGGAGAAAAGGATTTTGGGGTTGAGGCCCTTGGTTTGGAAGCCCTCCCATGGAGGAGACTTGGTGCTGGGTCTATCCCTGGGTTCCACCTCGATGTCCAAGTTGACCTGGAACAAGTCTGGGTACTTCTCCTGAATGTCACAGGCATCCAGGTCATACCTGACAGGAGAACAAAGAGATGGGGAGAGAAAGTCAGTGTTTCAAGAGGTTATCAAAGAATAAGAAATCTGTTGTACTTGATGTTATTGCGCAGGAAATATTAAGTTTGCAGCTTTGAATGACAAAGATCTTGTTTATTCAGAAGAAGAAGATTAGGTTTTGATAATTAGATTACGTACTTGGCAAACTTTACAGTGGTCGCATTTCTGGGGACAAAGCCTGTGTGGAACTGGATCTGAAACATCTTCATTGATGCCATCTGAAAAAGAACAGCAAATAAATTAAAATGCACGTTTTGTTGATATTCTTCAGTGTTTTATTTCCGTAAGCTATTCACTCAGGCACAAAATGTCCTAACAGTGTATGTCTCTTGTTTGTGTGTGTGTGTGTGTGTGTGTGTGTGTGTGTGTGTGTGTGTACCTTGGCCTGTAGACGTCCTCCCAGTGTAGATCTTGCGTGATAGATCACCACTAGTACATCTCCTTGGACTGTCACATTCAGGGGAATCTCCGCTTTCCCATCCTCCATCTTAAAATCCCTGAAAGAGCAAAAGATTGCGAAAGATAGAAAAAAATTAATAGTAACATTTGTATGTTTTTAATCATCTGACAGGCATCTTTGTTTGCCTAAACCTTACTTCATCCTGTCGTACTCCTGTGATGTGGTGAGGACCCTCTCGTCTCCAACATAGACTTCGCAGAATGGCCTGCACCCATTACGCTGCTTGTTGAACAGCGGCACGGGTGTCATGACGATGGAGCGAATAACTATGGGCTTGCTGTGGGGGATGATGGGCTCTTCTGCCATCATGTCACACATATACTCTATATACCTGACAATCAAAAGTAAGAAGATGATCATGTAATGTTTACATCATAGTTTTTGTAAATTGATGAATATTTTTTGCTTTAAATATTAATTAAAAAGACTGAGTAGGGAAAATAAATGTGTTTTGTGTCAATTCAAGATCAACTTCAGAACTCTTCAATCAAATCTATCTATCTGTGTATGTTTTTGTGTACCTCTTGTGTGAGGGGGCTATGCCAGGTGGGCATCGTTTCATGGAGAACATGTATACAGCAGCCTCAGCTGTGGTGAAAAGACGACAGAAACACAGGAAGGAGCACACTGCCACCGCTGATGCTGCCCTGCCGTCCTACAGAAGTAAACAGTAAAGGTAAATAAAAAGGTAACACTTATGTATTTCAACCTCGACTTTCACATAGAAGAGGTTACATACCAGACAGTGTACTATACAGATGTTCCTCTGGTCCTGTTTGAGCCATAGATGCATGTTCTTACATACACTGTAGAGACTGCGGAGGTTGGGGGCACGGCGAACTTGCCATTTACACTCTGAAACCTATACATAAAGACACGCACATGAATACAACAATTTAAAAAAAACAACTCCGCTTTAACAATATGAAATATTTTGGCAATAAATGGATGATTTTCTTTAAAAAATAAAGAAAAAACAGTATTGACATTGGGATTGTTCAGAGTCAACAAACTACCGATTCACAGCCATCATTTTCTTGCAGTGAGATGATGGTTTTTGGTAATGTTCCACTGTGATACACATCTACTTGTCAAAATAAAGGCACAGACTCCCGCCAACACACATTCTTCATACCCTGTTGTGAAATCGAGAAGGCCTGTATGATCGTTTGGAGAGGTTGTAGACAGCATAGTGGCCAGCATGACGTGAATCCAAGAACAGTCGGACATCCTCAATGTTGTTCTTTATCGCAGACTCAACCCCCTCTGCTGGGAAAGACATGACTACACACACACGCACGCACGCACACACACGCACACAAGCACACGTTTAACTACTGAAGCAACTGTTTGTCTCCTTGAAACACCAACCATGAAATCATGTACCATCACCATCACTTAAGCAGATGCTAGTAGTCTGCATGGGACATCATTCACTTTCATTATATAACATTTAATAATAATAACCTATATTTATAAACCATTCTTTAACATTAACATTGCAAAGTGCCTTAAAAATTTTAAATAATGCAGTAAGGTTTCAAAAATATATATAGAACTGAGCACATAGGAGGGTATTATGCCTACCTGCTATTCTGGAGGTGATATATGAAATATCGAGGTCCCCTTTGGCATAGCTATAAGAGAAATTACAAATATATTTGTAAAAGCAGTATATTTAAAAAATGCAGCGGTGGGACAAAATAAACATTACAACAAAAATTTTAAAGATGGGTGACTAAGGTCTAGGAGCCTGCACAAATGCATTCACTAAAAAAAATAAGCTGGTTCAGAGACAGTATGACACTGGTTTATATCACTCAGAAAATGTTTATGGTAATGCAGTTTAATGAGCTATAATGAACGAATCCTGAATGGGATTCTACGTTAGGTTATCAAAAAAAACCAACAACAACAAAACATATTCCCACCAAATATAGTTCTAAGCAAGGAAGCCCACAGATGACGAGTCATTCTTGGCACTCGTGAAATGTGCATGGCATATGTTTGTTGTCACCCAGGAGAAACATTACCAACAATAACTCCTCTCTGTTATTGTCTTACATGTGACAAATGGGTGGACACGTTGGAACAATGACAACAGCAAATACAACACACGATTCCCATTGTATATTAAAATTTAGTACACACAAACAAACTGCAGGGCAAGCAAAGACATTGATCTATCTATGCAGGTGACGCTCTATGGTGGTTAGGACACACATAATGTTGGTTAAGACACAGGAGTAGTTGGAATTATGGTTTAGTATGCAGTGGAGCTATGATAAAAAAAACAATTTATCTACCATTCATTCATGGTATTTTTGTATTTGACGTTATAAGATTGTTGGAGCTACACTGAAAGGCCAACTTGTCATCGTTCACTGGTGTCATTTTCCAATCATTTGACCTTTCTTCTGACTCCATTCATGACATTCATGTACATATTGAATGAGTGATGTTAAGGTCAGCAAGCTGTGATGAGCAACGCAGCACAGTAAAAAGGCTTAGTAGGGTTTTATTTTTTCCTCTAAATGACACACAAACTACAGGAACACACAGAGTGGTGCATGAGTAGTGCGCTTCACCGACCCATATTTACCTTGGGTTGCTAGGTGATGGACACATAGTGGGACCATGAGGGATTGGGACAGAGAAAAGAAACAACAAAAAAAATAAACGAAATGACCAAACAAATGGAACAAACCGATGATTAACAAAATGAAACATCTAACTTTAATGGATAAAATGGCTATTAAAGGAACACTTTGCCAATTCTCAACCCATTTATACATATCAGTCACAGAGGCCACCACCCATCTGTGAAATCCACATTTAGTGTCACTAATTTCTATATTATCGCTGAATGCTGCAGCCAGGTGTAGCAGTATATATTAATCACACCATGCATTGATTCATTCTGAAAAGTATTGATTAGCTGAATTACGATTTATCTAACACTGGACAGTCACAACTGTAAAGTCTGCCATTAGAGTGAAGAATCACATTTCAGATGCAGCTAAATGTTCCCTTAAAAGGTAAATCTGAGGGCAGCATAGGCAGGAATATGCATGGGAACATAGACAACTTGCAGGTGTAAAATCAGCTATATTTAGTTTATCTTAATGCAACTGTAATGAAACATGATGGCTGACAGGGTTCAAAACGAGATATATCAATGGACCACAACTATAGTTAACTTAAGTAAGCTTATGTAAAGTTACAGTAGCGCAAAATGTAGCAAGTTAAGCTGAATGTTCAGCCAACTTTCCAATGGTTAACAAACAAACATAATGGGAAGTGTGAAACCAAAACAAGTCCATGTTACAGCAAATAGGGCAAAGACAAAATAAAACAAACAGTGCTGGTCTGTAATGAAAAATAAGATTAACGGAAAAGTATACGACTGAAAATGGAATCAATGCAACGAGGAGAATCGTGGTAACAAAGCTGCAGCACCTCACCTGGCTACTGACTGGATGACCTTAGAGGAAGTGTCCTTTATGTTTGTCAGGAAGCGCTCTGTTCCTCCTCTTAAGATATCCAGGATGCCGCTGCCGGACTGATCAGGATCATACATGCCTACAGGTATGGTGAGAAAACCAATAAATGAACAGTTTGTTTAATGCACTGAGGGTATGAGGATAAACAGTGCTGTGGTACTCATTGTAAAGCCCTTTGAAGCAACTTTCGACAACAAACAATGTCCTTACAACAGAGTGAATCCTCACGCAGTAACAGTTGCAAGACTGGTTACATTTCTATTTTTATCTGATGAGTGGATCTTAAGACATTTGACTGGGTCCAAGGAAGCGCCAAGAAAAATCTTTTCTTATCAGTGTTCTTATTGCTTCGTATTTTACAATATCAAAACTTCAGCGTTATTTGTGTAATTAAGAAGTCATTAAATAGGGTCAAAGGGGATTTTTACTATGGTAAACTAATAAATGCAACTGCTAATGTCTAAGACATCACTTTCTAACTTAAATGAAAAACAGGTTCTGGGTTATTTGTATTCAGCTGAGGTGTAGCTGCCTGATGTTGAGATACAGTCTAAGATTATTTGGGACTAAAATAGACTCAGCATTAGTCATTGCTCAGGTTTGATAGTATGAATGGGCAGCAGATCGTTTATTATCTTCTAATGAAAAGTAGAGTTTTTATATGAGAGCAATATTCTCATCAAGTAGCTTCAGCTGATCCCATTAGTCTCCTAATCTGCAGCAGGGGCTCGTTCTTGAGCTTGAGTACAAGGATTATATTTCAGTCTGCTTTAGCACTGTGGGGTGGGAATTGGGAAATCACTACTGGTCATCTGCAAACTGCTAAGTATGTGGTCTGAGGCTGTTAAGTTTGTTTTCTCTATCAGCCACTTTGGAAGATCATTTGATGGTATTTGATATTCTACAGCAGATTATGCTCGTGCTATACAACTCATAAACTCAGTATTTAATATTACAAGTGACAGGTGAGCGCTCCTTGCCCACAGATATATACTCACTGTTAGCCCATTAAGATCTTTGATTACAAATTGAATTATATAACCAAGCTGATAATTTTGAGGACAATTGTGACAAAATTCTTTCCTGAGTGTATATATCAACACAAAAAGCCTGACTGGGTTTAAACAACATTGACCTATTGACTGTTGGTCATGACCCCTCTCTTGGTTGAACACCGTTTTGCGTGTGCGTGTATTTTGTTTGAAAGCAGTCGGGTGGTGGTAGAGGACCACCCGCAACAGGATTTCTGTAATATGGGTGGTGTCTGGGTGTGTGTGTGTGGATGTGTGTGTGCAGATATATTCGTGGCTGATTAGAAATTAGGAGTTTTTAAAAAAAGAGCAGTAATGTGAAATTAAGTACGTACAGAAAAGTTTCATTTTTATCCTCACAATCAACACTGTCAACACTTGAAACAAAGAAACTCTATAAGAACCAAACACAAACCTGCAACCTCCCTAACAGACGTTGTCCCAAATCCACACAGGTCAAAACATCATCATCCAACCAAACTCTTACCTGCATTGTTTTGAACGTTGTGGATCTGGGTGGGCGGCTGGGCTCCGTTGTTGCCAAAACCTCCGTTCTGCTCCAGCAGCTGCAGACATTCATAGCCATCATACTCTGGACGCCAACAGTAGTACGTACTCAACATTGTAACAGGTAGGTCAAGCAAAAGAAAGCCAAGCTGACAAAATACTTAAAAAAAAAAAAAAAAATATATACTGCGGCGAGGACCAACGGAAAAGAGGTTAACAGACAGAGAAGATGTCATCAGAAAAACAAATATCCTCCTTACAAATAAAAAAAATAAATAAAAATACAAAATTACATCCCTGCAAAGAGTAAAAGTAGTACTCGTAGACAACAATGGTCAGAGAACCACAAATTGAGGAGCAGAAGAGCAATCTTGAGTGTTAAACAGTAGGTCTTTTCTCCGTCAAAAGGCATTTAGAAAAAGAAAAAAAACCAAAAAAACGTAGCTACACCTACATCATAACATTTTGAGAATAAAAATATGATTTTCCCGATGAGGACTGGAGTGTCTGGGTCTGTGTTACAGCACCCAGAAGACCTCCGTCTCGCTTCCTCTCTGGGAGGTCTACCGCATCTCTCTCAGTATTTCACTTCCATTTCTCTTCCCTTCCTTCGCAAGTTTTCTCCTCACACTCCTCTCTGCTCTGTCTCACAGTCTGCTTCTCCGTATGTCTGTGCAAGAGGCAGCAGAGAGGAGGAGAAGGAGTAGAAGTAGGGGGAACTATAATCTCCTTATGTCCAGCAGGGAAACCCCTTCTTAACCCTAATCAGATCAGTGTGCGCCAAATCTGCCTTCATGCTACACACATTTACCGGCCTTATCAGGATTCAGTTTGGTAAGAAATTGGTTGGGTAGCTCAATTTACTAATTTGTTTCAAGCAGTGACATAATCTTAGTATAAGACAGACAAATCAGCACTCTGTAGTACTAATGCACAGGAAATAAGTCTTTTTCTACAGTGTATAATATTCACACTTAAAACTGTAAAAGAAATTTAGTTCAGGATACATAAATTGACTAACCCATAAATCAATCAATCAGACATACATTTCACACCACAAAAACATGAAAGGAAAAACCAATCATTATAAACCTGGAGATTTTTGACATTGAAATCAGCTTTATATAAATCACAACTTTGGCGGAGGATTTAATGGGTAGGATTTGTGGTTAGAATCATAAGAAGCTGAGGCTGCTAAGTTGTCATGGCCAGAAACCACAGAGGGTAAAATGCTTTTCAATTCAAAACCCTTGAGTCCAAAATCTTTAAATCTGCCTGTGCTTAAAAATGGGATGTATTAACCACCGTGGGGGGCAAATTGGGAAAAAAGTTGCACCTGTTAGCCAAAACAAATACCGGTTTATTTCTTTTTGTTTGTTTTTAATTTCTGTTTCACCCCTTTTCCACCTCTGTGTCTCTGTCTCTTTGAACCTATTAGGACCATGCCAGCTGGGAGGAGAAGAGCCTGGGAAAGAGAATAGACTCCTTTGTGCCTACTGCAGTGTGCGTGTGTGTATTTGGTGGATGTGAGGCTGAGCGAGTATAACCACACCAGCAATTTGGGAGCGTTTACGCACACAGCGGAAGAAGCCGTGAGATCGGCCTGTCAATAGTCTCTTCACAAGCTGGGGGATGTGCCTCTGTGTCTGAGCCAGTCAACTTGTTTACTCCAAAATACACTTTGTGACAGTATCAAAACAGACACCCAAAGCTGAAGATACTTTAGACAGTTAAGCCACTTTTCTACAACATGGTACCGGCTCAATTCATCTTGACACTAATCATCTGTTTTGCTTTTCCATTAGGCAGAATGAGCTGAACTCATAATAAAAGATGACATGAAAACACTGCAGATCATTGACTGACAGATTGACTGACTGATTTCTCTCTACCACAGCTTCTCTTCTTGCTGGACCACCTTTGCGCTATCTCCTTCTCCCTCTCGGTTCCTTTCTCAGCTTAAAAGTTACGGCTGTGCTTGAAACACAGCATTCTCACATGAGGAAAAAAACAACACAGACTTGTCCTGTTTTTTATATTTACTGCAGTATTAGTTGGATGAGATGAAAAGGAGAAATGAAGAGGAGGAAAATGAAACTGAAACTAAGCGCGCCTGTGTAAATCATAAGCCGAGTGTTTGATGGTTGCTTATTTGTGCTTTAGAAAATAACCGTAGTGAAACAATCAGAAAATAAAGTTTCATTTCACTGACAACAAAGCCTTTGCCTTCAACATTATCAAAGAGAAATGTCCTCCACTTGTCCTAAATCAATACGCGAGTACTTCCTTTTATGAATGAAGCAGTACATAAGAAAACAATAACTTTCACTCTAAGATACAGCAACAGAAAACAGCTGCACAGTCAGGGTTAACATGCTAAAGATAGCACAACTACTTGATAGTGAAGATGATTTAGAGAAGTTTTACTGTGGTATCACTTCTCAAATCTGGTATCATAGTATTAATTTTCAACAACAGCACTGTAAATAGTCATGCAAACACTCACCTCTGTAATGGGAGACTTGGGGTTGACGTTGCGTGCTGCTGCTATCTCCTGGAGCTGGTTGACCAACTCTGTGATGGACAGACGCTCTTCTGGATTCACCTTTAACATGGAACCTGGACGGCAGGAGGGGGGTGCATTGGAGGAAGGTAGAACATTTAAAAAAAGATTCATGAATTTTTTTACTTCATATGTGAAAATGGAAAACAAAGATGTATTATTTTTTAATCCCATGCATAGCAGTCAAGGTAAGCACACACAATGATAGATAAAAACTGTATCAATGTATGTTTTTATTTGTCACTCTGCCGGAAACAGTGTTTTAAAATATCCACCAGATGGCGCTGTGTAACCTGATTAACCTAGTTCAGAAATTGTACTGCTCTCTACCATTTCTCTATCAACACTACATTTACATTTTGCTGGCTGATAAGTGTGACAGGTACATTTGACTTATGGGCAAGAAGAGTAGTGGACAGAAGTGTGGAATGAGTATTTGGACTGTCAGGAAAAAAAAGCAAAGACAGGCAGTACGTACGTATGAGTTCGTGATACACAGTGTACTTGACATCGTTCTGAGGGATGGAGTATTTCCCATTAACGATTTGCAGCTTTGCACCCTCCTCAAATGGGTGCTGCTTGAAACACAACAGGTAGAGGATGCATCCGAGGGCCTGCGTGGGACAACGGAAAACAATGAAGACAATGCTCGTTCAAAAACGTTTTTTTTATATACAAGGGAACCATGTTCAAAAACAGACAAAATATTACGAAAGAAAATCATGACAACAGCTGTCAGAGATCCTCTTTGTGTTTTTGTTGTGTGTGTCTTAGATGAAAAATCATTGATATTTTTGTACTTTCAGCAAAAAACTGAAAAAAAAAGAAAAAAAAATGTATAAAGCCTGAAAATATATCTCCCTACATTACGAGGAAAACATTTTGTCTCCTTAAAAGAAAGACCATTACAAAAGGTAACTGAACGCAGTCTGTTGATGGTAAAAAAAATAGTTTTCAGTTTTTATTTAGGTTTGATTATCTTAATTTCTGTCTCATACAGTTATCAGTGTGGGTTAATTCAGCTGTTGCAACTGGTTTCAAACATAACTGGTTTAACACTAATGTCTTCACAGTAGCTGACATCATAGGACAGAAAGAAAAAAAGTGTCTGACCCAGATGTCTTGTTTCTCATTTATGGGGAAGTTGGAGTACAGGTCGATCATCTCTGGTGTTCGGTACGCTGGAGTGGTGTTCCTTGTGATCTGAACACAAACAAAAGAAAAACAAACTAATTTAACACACAAACTATAATTGTTAGACGGGGAACGGTGTAAAACAAGAGTCAAGTGCCCAGCTAGACTAAGATCCAAGCCGTCACCCATCCCCTGGAAAAACTGATCAAATTAAGAAAACACGTCAAGAAAACGTATTTCTCCTCATGGAAAGGACACAAGCACACTTTTAGATATTATTCAGATTTTGACTTTAACAGACCTTCCCATCAAGCATCTGCTCTGCACTATTAGGCTGATAACAGGTTCTTGATGGACTAAGTTAATACATTTAGAAAACCAGGATCTCTAGGGTCCTTCTTACTGTCATATGTGGCAAAGCTCCTGTGTGCAAGTGTGTCTGTGTGATTATGGTATAAATATGATTAAACTGATTGATCAATGCTTCCTGGACCTCCTGCCATTGATTCAATCAAAAGGTATCTGGTTTCTGTCCAACATCATGACATCAGTGCTGCCATTGATCCAGTAGTGCTCTTCATTGTGCTTTTCTTCCCTCTCAATTTAAGTAATTGACTTAAATTGACTCATTGTAATGAAAATACAAAGAAAATACCAAGAATGAAGAGTAAACATTAAATTCTTGTCTGAATCAATATTTTTATGTAAAAAAAGAAATCAACATTTAAGAAAATATAAAGAAATATTTAAGTTTTAAGAATCAATATAATATAATAGTATAGGCATACAAGTTGAGCCCTGTTGAGAATACAATAAACTGATGTTTCAGTGTGTGTGTATGTGTGTACCTCATCCTCCACCATGGACCTCTTCTGTGCCGACCAGCTGTAGTCGGGGTAATGTGACACTGTGGTGGAGCTGCCAAAGTCACACAGCTTGATGGTGCCCTGGTTACTAATCAAGAGGTTCTCAATCTGCAACGTATCAAGACAACACATGAAGTAAACAGTGAAGTAACGTGTCAATCAATACACATTCAATATATAATAAGTAGTCATAAAAGCAGGTTGTGCTTTAAAATACAGTTTTTCATTCACATGATACAAAATGCATGATTCCACTCAGTTCAGGCTGGGACTCTGACACATCGTTCTCCAGCCCTTTGATGCATCGTTCACTCATCCAACTACCAAGGGCGGACAAACCTTGAGGTCTCTGTGTATGACTGGGGGCTTCTGTTTGTGCATGTGCTGCACGGCACGGCACGCCTGGTAGAAGACTTTCAGCACTGTGTCACATGACAGGGGAGCCCTCTGCTCCACCCGCTTTATGAAGTCCACCAGCTGACCTGAGGCAGAAGAGGTAGAAGTCAATTCAGATCAATCAGACACAGTTATGCCACTACACTGTCACCTTTTCTGTTCATTAGTAGTTATCAGAGACATTTTGAGAAAATAAGTCACTGTAAATAAAAGTATTTGTCAAACAATACAATGATATTAAAAAGCACTTCTCACAGCAAACAGTAAAGTAAGGTGAGTAATGAGCTGTCTGTTTGCAAAGCTGAAAAAACAGTGTGTTGCAAATGAGCTATCTGTCTCAAGAGAAAGGAAGCAGAGAAGGAAGTAGAAAAGGCTGCAGACGGGAAACAGTTTCATGACCAGTGCCTTTTAGTTAAAGTTACTGGAAGGTGGGGATGACTATTCAGATTCACTGCACTTTAGCTTGTTGAATGACTAAGCGCTAGTTCAGTGATGAAGAGACAGTGGCAGCAGACAAAAAAGTACAAAATATAGAGAAAAATGTGCATTTACCTTTGCACAGCTCAGTGAGGATCAGGAACTCCGCCTGCCCGGTGTCTGATTCCTCCTTGCTGATGGAGGCAGCAGAGCTGAACTGAACCACATTTGGATGACCTGACAGCTTTTTCTGCGGAGTCCGGAGGTCAAGGAACACACAAACACTACTGTGGCGTCAACCGTTTCCTCAGGTCAGTCAGTTCAGAGTGATAAACACAAACCATTCATCAATGTGTAGCGTTAGAGCCTGGCTGGAATGTCATGACCAGCAGCAACTTGGAGTTTAAAAAAATAAAGTCACTAAACAAACAATGAATCTAAAGGATCCACTGTGGCAGAGTATCAATCTCCAATACATTCTCTGATAATCACTTTCATGCATAGCATCAGTGGAGCGGGAGATCTTTAAAAAACTAGCTGGTCAAATAGTGAAAGCAGGGACAGATCATGGCTATATGAATACTAATCATAATCTACGAAGAATATACTGGTGATTGTTTTTTTGGACAATTTAAATAATGAATACAAGTGTCTTTATATTTCTGCCTCATCAGCATGTAAGGAATCAAACATGACGCAAATACATAATCTCTACGCCTGCAAATGATGCAATAGGAACACAGTACCACCACAATGCACTATGCAGCATGAAACTACTATTGCCCAACCGTAAAAGAGATGTGCCTTCATTTTTAGCTGATTGCCAAAAGGTTTGTACGATTACTCAACTAATTTGTTTTAGTTTTAGTTTTTTTTTCTTCTGTGGAAAAATATTTTGTTTCACAAAAAAAAAAAAATCTCCCAAGAGGATTGAAATACAATGGAAGCTTCAGTGCTTAGCCTTTTATGTACACAAAGCGTTCTTTAACTGATCTTATTCGCCACGGCATGAATAACAAATCCATGACTGAAACCCATCCAGAATTATTTGTATTCAGTCCTGCTTATCATTCTCTCTCAAGAAAACAGACTATAGTGCTTTTGGAAACAGTCACAAACTACATCTAGCTCTTAAGGAGAGAAGCATGTACAATGTAGGAATCAGTGCTTTTAAAACCACTATAACATTGTAAAGTTAAGCAATATAAATACATATTAGTTCATGTATTGCGTATTATTTGGTGTTGCCTGTAAACAGCAAATAGTCCAGTAATGACAGTAGACTATGCTGGAGTGGTTTTCCACAATCTTGTGAAGTCATGTGTTAAAGTTTAACTTGCATTTAACACCGCCTGCAGTGTACTGTAACATAAATGTTCTATAATAATCTTAAGAAGAAAAAAAAAAAACTTGAATCATGGTCTTAAGATGATGAAGGATACCATGAAGCAGACTTCCTGTATGATCTCCTTGTTCTTCTCTTCTTCGTTGGACAGCAGCCTCTGAAACAAAAGCAAACACACACACACACACACACACACACACACACACACACACACACACACACACACACACACACACACACACACACACACACACACACACACACACACACACACACACACACACACACACACACACACACACACACACCATTGGTTTGTTGCTGTTCTTTACCCTCAGTAAAGCTTAACATGCAAGCAGTAAAATAGTGTATGTTCTCACTGGGTACATCTGTGTCTTACCTTGAGGGCGTAGTCTTTACCGCTGCTCATGTCCTGAGCTTCATACACAAAGGCAAACCCACCTGGGAAGAAAAGAGAGAGCAACCAAGACATCATTCACACTGTTCACTGGTATAGTAGTCTTAAAATAAATAAGCTTAATTTAATCAACAATCTGACGTTCATTGCAGGAGTTTTGTGATACAGTGGTGTAATTTTCTTTAATGGTGCATGCAGCAAACCGTCACCTTCCTAGCTCAAAGCTTTAATTCAATTAGTGCCATCCTGCGTCCCATTCACAAAACACTACATATACAGTGTTGCATTCTGGTCGACTGTAGCTGCTGCCCATGAAGAAATCTACAATTTTCTATGACTGATTTCTTCTTTTATGGTTGTTGTACCAGAAAGTAAAGACTGAAAAAGAACTATACATTTTGTACTGACATAAAATAACATACACTTGATATATTATGTACAATATAGAGGTGTTATTATTACTTATCTAGTAACAAGTCAATATCTGGGTGGATATTCAATGAAAATGCAAAACACATTAAATGAAATATAAGGCATGTATGCAGGGGTGTAGCACCAAATTCTGGGCCCCCATACATAAGCCTCCTGAAGGGCCCCCCACCCCACCCTAGACCCACCCCCGCCGCCTTCCAAACACACACACTGTAGTCTACCCTAAAGTTGTTTTACTGTGGTTTGTGAATTGTGTTGTTTTCAGTTTGAGCTCACAGTATTGGAGATCACAAGGCCTATTAATGACCCCCAAAGTAGACTATAACACACCTGTTATAATTTACTTCCTAGGTTACTTCAAAAAATTGCTAAGGCTACTGTACAATAATATACAACCAAGACTCACCAGTCAGTCAGATTTTACTTTCAAAAGAAATGTAAACAGGTTTCCATAATGCCACACATGGCTTAACATTGCTGTGATGTGATGATGTTAAACTTGCTGTATTATGTGCTAGGTTACTTATGCCATTAACTAGATTTTTAAATTATTATCAGCATCAATATCATCAATAATAACTGCTTAGCATGTTTTAAAATGAGTAGGCTGCTACAATAGTTGCAAATAGCATTTTATAATAACTGTTATAAGTCTATTTAGCCTAAGAGGGCTATTGATTTTGGTGAGCTTTGATGTGTTAATGTGTTGTCTGCATTCAAAGCAGTCTTACGCATTTCAAGCAGTTCACACACTCTCACGCCACACCTGACACGCCCCCTCCCCCCCTTCAGCAGATTGGGATGCGATCTCACGCCAATCATGGGAGGTTTGATTAAAACCTGGTATTTCATCTATCATAATGGGCTTTAACATTTGGGCTGAACTAACCTTTCCTTGAAAAAAACGTAAGCATCTGGTTGCCTAGTCTTTGCTTCTTTCCTTCTCCTCTCTACTTCCTCTTCTGGCAGCCTAATTTACTCTTTGACACGTTACTGCATAGAGCACTGTGTAGGAATGAGTCGCTTAACAACTATAGACTGTATATAACAAGTTAACAACCGTTAGCGAGTCCTACCAGGCGGAATGAACCATTCTGCATTTTTGCAAGGGGGTGCAGGTAGTCTCAGACAGTCTTAATTTGATTAAAGCAACCTTATTATTGAACTTTCATTGCAACTTTGATTTTATTTTAATATTTATGACGTCGTTTTTTATAACTGATATATTTAAACAAAAGCCCAGGGCCCCCCCATGCTTGGGGCGCTGGTACACCATTCCAATTTCCCCCCCCCACTTCGACGCCCATGCATGTATGCCTTAACAGCTGATATTTAAGTGTTTTAAGGTAGATTTTCACTTTTTAAGGAAGCAACACCAGCATAGGATACCATACTGATCTCATTCAGTCTTAACTAATGATTACACAGAGCACCAAAACCTTCACCACTTCCCTGTTCTTAACACCCACTAACATTCAAACCTGGACTCCGCCAAGTGTAACCACAGTCTTATCTGTCAACCACACTGTAGCTTAAGTGCCTTGCTCAAGGACACCACGACACAAGCAATCTCTCTGTCACAGATCCACTGCCTCTAGCCTTTAGGTCACTGTTAAGCCCTTGCTGAATATACTGTACGCCTTTTCTCTGAAGGTGTGGCTGAAACCTGTATTGGTGATAATGTGGCCGGTGCTGGTGTAATATTCAGCCAGTTATCAGGGAGAGTCTGTTTTGCCTGGTATCAGCAAATCATACAGCTTGTCAGACTGGTCTCAGTTATATAATACTGACGTGTAGAATGAAACAAATCACAGCTACAGCATATAAAGCCCTGTCCCTTATAATGAGTAAATTATCACTAGTTAGCAGTAAGTGAACAGTAGTTTAATTAACCATTAGTCCGTGCATTGCCACATAATTAAATGTAAAAAAGATTCAGTTCAATTTCAATCACATTTACTCTTACAATGGCTCAATTCCTGTTTTTGAGACTTTAAAAGTCACTCTGGCTACTGGACAAGGAAGAAGAACTTCTGGTTTCTGAACTTTTTTTTGTCAGGTGAGCGTAAAGACTCTCAAGATGGAGTCAGCAAGCCGCAGTCCAAACAAGACTGGGGTAAGGTGGTTACCATAGTGACGTGTAAATCAACTACCAGTTTCTCTTTGGTCGGTAAAAACCTGAATGAACACACTCCAGATTCTAATCTTTAAAGCAGTATTTACACAGAGAAGACTGCCGCAGAGTGCCTCTCCTTTTGCCAGTCGTGATTTTTTTTTTCTTTCTAACTTCTGGAGTTAAAAACAATCTCCCCCTCACACTCACTCATATCTTTAACATGAAAGACTGGCTTTAATACTTGCACTGCAATAAACGCATACTTTACCCGGGAAGCATAACGGCAAGCTGTCAAACCAAAGCATCTTTTATTGTCCATTACTGCGACTTCTACGTGCAGTATCACTGGCTTTGATTTGAGAATGCTCGCCCTTCCCTTCAGGGATCACATGTCTTCCTCTGTTTTGTGCTGTGGCATGTGGAGGGACTGAAATCTGAAAGTCTCCATTTCCTTTGCTCCAATTACCGAGTCGTTCCAAAATAAATACCGAAGATGGGATTGAAAATCTTTCTTCATTATACTCAAACTAATTAAACATTTGCGAGGGTACAATCTTTGCGCTTGTGTTGCCTCACTGCAGGAATATAAAATGAATGAAGCTCAACTTATCCATTCCAGCTCTGAATAAAGACAGAGCTATCTTGTCTATCCTTTCACCTCCTCAGAGGGAGACATGAAAACAGAAAGAGAAGAAAGGCCAAAAGGGTGTCACTATATCTGAAAACCTGAAGATAAAATCTCGGCCTCAATAACCTGAAGAGGATCAAGTCTGTGGATGTGAAACAGACCTTGACAGTATTGTGATTGAACCTCAACTAAAGTTTAGGCTTTTTCCTTTCACCTGTATCAGAGGAGAGTTGTTTTATGAACTCAACTATCTGACTAACCAGATAGATTTTTTTTTTTAAGTGGAGCAAACATTGCATGATGATTGGCTCTCTGCCCAAGTGGCTGGCACAGAAGACTGAAAAACTACTCTTAGCCGTCTGGTTACAGCCATCCATTGTTCTCCCTTACCAAAGATCTCGGTGAGGGAAGCAACAAAGTGACCTTTTTAAAAAGCAGGATGGAAGTTTGAAAAGGGTGAAGTTTCAGTGTAAAATGATCTCAAGGCCAACCATCTGCTACTCTGTCTCCTTTAATTGCTCAACAACTAATTACTGTACTTATACTTTACTGATATAAAATTAACTGGCAATAATTATGGAAAACAATTGATGCGAAATTTTACAACCATGACTGTTTTCAGCTTCTCAAATGTAAGATGTTTCGAATTATATATAATAATATAAATCTTGCCATTTTAAGGTGGATTGCACGCACTGTGGTCACTTTAACTTTTTTGTTTTTACTATTTATTGTTATTCTGTATTGTACTTTTTGTGGATTGTTTACTGTAACTGTAATTGCTATTGTTATTTCTATTGTTTTGCTGCTGGCTGCACCACAAATTGCCCCCTCAGGGACAATAAAGATATCTTGAACTTATGACTGCATTTTTCAGACTAAAAGAATAAAAAAAAATCCACATTATAGTTGACACTGAAAACAATTATAAGTTGCAGTTGTGTAAGTGAATATTTTTTTCAATCATCTGAAATGTTATTAACATAGTTTTGGGATTGCAGATGGGATTGATTACATCAAGATGAGTCAGAGAGTTGCATAAACCGGACACGGAAGTGGTGAATTACTGAGAAGAAAAAAAGGGCTCTTAATATGAAAATCTGTTTCCTTGCATTCACGGTTATGAAACAATCTGCAGAAATAGTCAACAATTTCCAAGTAAGGTGGACAAAGATTGATCGCATTTTTTCCAAAAGGCACGCACAATTACTAGCAGACAAAATGAACAAACCTTGCAGACTTCTCTCTCCTCTCAGTTTCAGTCTGGTTTTACATAAGATATAGCTTATTTTGCCTTTTGATATTTATTTTTTTGGGTTATACTGTTGTTGTCAATGATCAGACTTGTACAGTAATAAAGTGCTGTAACACTGAAGCCGTACCATGGGTGAGTTGTCAATTGTGACCTATGTGTCTGGCCGCGCTGAAAACTCCAAGATCTGGTTCTCTTAAATAGACTGTAATAAAAATAAAGTTCTACATTAAGCATGTCCGCTTTACCAGCTACTGTTACATACAACATGATAGCGCAGTAAAATGGTCTTGCTACTTTACAAAGAGGGCAGGAATTTCTGTTCGGTGCCACAGAGAATCGGCCTGATCTCTGGGTTTATACATGTACTGTAACCAGAATCGTTGCATACTGTATAAACAAATATTGGCTGTGATTTTTGGATTCAAACACATGACTGGAAACCAATGTTGCTGAAACAGAGGTTTAAGAACTTTGGAGAATTGGATATGGGTGGAAAATATGCTTAATGAGTTTGATTACTTTATATTGGATTTAGTTTACATAATTTAAAATCCTTAAGAGATCTTGTGTTCTTCTCTTGTGTTTGTTTGTTTCATGATTTAACTTCAGTGTGTTTTGTATATAAACACTACATGTCTTGATGTTGACTCACTCTTGTTTTATTATCTTCCCATCTTAGATTGTTCATTTGTTTCTTATGCAGCTCAAGCCAGAATGATCTAAATAAACCATTAAAAGGAGAGGAGGACTACTGGATCTGAACCTATTTCCCCTCTTGGTGTTACAAGACAGAGTGGTTTGGCTGTCAGTTTAACCAGCGTTAAAGCATGAGTACACCATTTTTTCCCCAAGTCTGTCTCAAAACAACAACCAGGTGTCCAAATGAACATTAAAAACAGGTTTCTCAAGACAGACTTTAAAAGCTGTATACCTGTCCTTTAAAGCAATTTAAACTCTGCCACTTAATATCTTCCTATCTACTCTATTATGATAAGTCTTTAAATTGAACAGGACTTACAGCCAAGGAAGATGACATGCTTTAAGGTATTTGGCTGTGTGGGGAAGTCAATTGCAGCTTTGAGTATTTTGGTGAGTTTTGCTGTGGTTTAAGTTTACCAGCTTAACCAGGAATAAATGATACTAAAGTTGAATCCACCTTCATGCAATATAATCTAGAAATTGATTAACCTGCTTGTTAAAGGCATGGAAATCAAATTATAAAGTGGTGTTTACTCGGTGACTCATAGCTCTGCACTTGCTAAAGCTACTGTCATTGACAACCACTGGAAATAGCTGCACTTGTCACTAATGTTAGCATGTTAGCAGGGCTAGTTAGCACTGTGTAGCCGCGTTTTAGTTGTTTAACAACAGTGTCTCCTCCTTGCAGCGTCGCTCACCTTCCGCGATCACCCTCTTGATCCTTAGCTTCATGTCACCGAGCTCGACTAGTTGTCCGACGAAGTCATTCTGGTCCCGGCTGGCCGCTCCAGACAAGCCGGGCCCGGCGAGGAAATCCAGCGCCGACTGGAAGAGGGACATCTTCTCCCCCTGTTTCAGCTCCACACAGAGACGGCTCAATCCCAGAGGACGCAGCCAGATAAGATTCTTCGGTGGTTTTAATCTCTTTTTTTGCAATTTATAAAAGCTCGTACACAAGTGATGTTATCCTTTCACTGGAAGCAAACATCCCTTCTTCTTCTTCTTCTTCTTCCTGCTGCTGCTGCTAGTCTGACGAGAGGCCGCCACCATCACCAGCCACTGACTTCCGTGACGGGCGGTGACGTCAGGACACGATTCATGTCATGTGATGTAAAAAAAAAAAAAAAAAAACCAAACAAAAAAAAAAGCTGTGTTTTTTTGTTTTTTGTTTAAAGAAAGTTTGCATGTTTAAACACGCAGTGGTGAGAAGTAAATAAACACATTTACGCAAGTGCTTTGAAGTACAATTTTGAGGTACTTTACTTGAATATTTCCATTTTATGCTACGCTTCACTACACCTCAGAGGGACATGGTGTACTTTTCTACTCCTCAACATGTATATGACAGCTTTACTTACTTGTCAGATGAGTTTGACACAATGGATAATGTGACAAGCTTTTAAAATAGGTACAACACATTGTGTTCCAGCCTTTTTGGCTTTTCACATCTTATCTTAGGCAATATAAAGCAGTGTGTACTCCAGGGTTATTATAGTTAACACAAACTAAGACTCAAACTAAAACTAGCAATGAAAAAAATAATTCAATAATCTGAAATAAAAATAAAAGATAACTGAATAAAAACTACAATGAACAATGCAAAACAAACCAAAACGAAACAGAATTACAGATAAACCAGTTTATCTCAGTTTATTTCATTGTCGTTAATGGTTATAGAAAAAACCAATAAAATGGCTTTGCATAATATGGTACCTTTAATAAAGGATGACTTGGTAAACCATATTTGGTGTCATGCAGTCTTTCATCCTTTTCAGCTTCTACAAATCAAGGCTTTCATCCGAATACTTGAAAAACCAAAACTAAGACTAAAACTAAATAAAAACTAAACTAAAATTAGTCAATTCCTCAAAATAAAAACAAAACTAGGCCTTCTTAATCACTTGTTAAACTAACTAAAACTAAACTGAAAAAAACAAACAAACTGAAAAATTGAATAAGAATAAAAACTAATGAAAATTTCAAAAACCCTGGTGTAATAAGGGTCACATTTCAGATGTCTATGAGTTGTATCAGCTCCAATAGTATTTCTCGCTCTAAACTTCTCACATGGTTTAATTTCAATAAATGTTCAAATGACCCAATATTTCACCAAAAAAAGTTTAGAGAAAACTCCCAAAAATTGAAAACCCATTGTTTGAGATTGCTTTGTTTTTTCTTCTTTCTTCTTCCATTAGTCATCTCAGGACAACAATAATCAGGTGTCCATATGAACATTGAAAGAGGTTTTCATCCCGTAATCATTCCTTCTGTTCATACAGGCTATCAAAAGACCTCCTTCAAATGTGCTTTCAAAGTAAGTGATGTGGGCCAAAATCCACAGTGTTTCCACACAGTCATTTAAAAGTTAATCTGAAGCTTATATGAGGCTTCAGCAGTCTGACTTAGTCAAATCAAGTGGATATCTGCCACATTTACAGTCTTTTTAGCATCAAATTCCCTCTTTGTGTTTCCTCGGATTGTGTTTCACTCTTGAGCTGCGGTGGATGTATAGTAGCAAAAGGAAGGACTCGGCCACTAAAAAGACTGTAATATTGAAAGATATCCACTTGATTTGAGTTATTTGGACAGCTGAAGCTTCATATTAACTTCAGATAAACTTTTAAATACTTTTATCACAGAAAGAGGACAGTGGATTTTTGCCTCCATCACTTACATTGTGAGTGCACCATGAAGGGATCTTCTAATGGTCAGTATGGACAGGGGGAATGATTACAGCAGGACTTGCAATGGAGTATTTTTACATTACTGTATTGGTACTTTTACTTCAGTAAATACTCTGAATACTTCTTTCACTACTGTTTAAAATAATATGTACCTGATATGTACAATGAATACTTTTAGTTTTTTGTGTCTGTTATGTGAGTCCCAAATTCATCAGTCAATAAATGTGATTATTTGATTTCATGGGTTTCTTGAATACAGTAAGTTCAATGCATCAGAAAGATCAAAATTCTTGCTGACAAGAAAAAGGCATTTAAAGTGGGTGACTAAAGGCTGAGTACATACAGGTCCATAATGTGTAATCAAACCTTATCACAGGTGTGCCTCAGTTGTTGTTTTTTTTTTTTTTTTTTTTTAAATTAAAAGACAGTGGAATTTATAATCTAAATTTCTATTAAGATATTCTCTCATCTAAGGATAAACCTCTCCTTGTACACTAAATAAAAAGTACTAGTACGCCATCTACTGGAAAAGTCTGATAGGTAGTCAGACGTAAGGGAAGTTAGTATTGCCTGTAAACCTCAAGTTGGTCTCAGTGTGAAGTCTTCGCAAAACACAACAAAAAATGTGCTCATGTTATACAGACAAAATATGTAATTGCCTTATCTAAAACAAGCTGACAAAGATCTATTTAGATCACAGCTCTGTGCACTGTGCAAAATTTATATTTTTGTTCCATTCATATATTACTCATTACTCTTTGCACACAGACCAGTTTTTGCAATTTACGCCCCTAAATGTCACTACATTAGACATTTAACTGTAAGTTATGTGCATGTATGCGATCCTATTTTTAAACACAGAAACATACAAACATACAAACATACAAATAGGGTTCTACACTGACCTGTAGAGGGCATAAGAGACAGTAAACATTGAACTCATTGAACTAATCAAGCATCATCTGAGTTTGGCTCTTTACTTGATGAAACCCACATTTCTGTTTTCTTATGCTTCATAGTGTGTATGATGTGTTATTCCGGTCATTTTTTTTCTTTGCGAGTTGCAACAGTGATCTTTGCTGGGCATGTCAAGTCTTTGGTTTACAGCTGTGCCGATGCAGTTATCCTGACATGATCATGTGTCCTTCATATATTTTGTATTTATCAGAGATATTGTTTACTTGAGTACAGGTGTAATGAGGAAGTCAGATGTGTCTATGGAAATTCTTACATGTGTGAATGAAGCTTGTACTTAATTATTTTGTCTTGACCCTGAACAAGACCAGTGTGTGGTCAATATGCATAAGTCTGATTTTTATGTTGACACTGTAATACATGTTTTAACTTTTGTACCTTGATAAAGCAGTGTGACTTGACTTTAGGGGGAAATTAATTCCTCCTTTTTGTGGACAATGATGTATAAATAATGTGTAAATTAGCCAGACCATGTTACACACACATACACACACACACACACACACACACACACACACACACACACACACACACACACACACACACACACACACACACACACACACACGCAGAGTTAATAGCTGACAGTTTGAACACATGCATCATATGCTGATACAGAAAAAAAACATCAAAAAACACATCACTGAGGTCTAAATACTTAATTTATCACCATAAACTTAGAATATATATAGTGCTATCTTAAAAGCAAAGTTGGCAGACTATCAGCTGGACACCGAGGTGGCAGAGTCACTGTGGGTGAATCTGAGATCCAGAGAAAACAAATAAACATGTCTTTAAGTCAGACAACACAGCTTGTCTTGATTCCCTGTTGGGTTGATTGTTGGTTTGTTCTCTATAAGACTATGAGCTACATGTAAAATGTAAGGCAGAAATCGCACTGTGCACATACTAATCACACATTTTGCATCACAGGATCCAAAGAGCAGTCATTATGAAAGAATACAGTGATGAAACTGAAAATGTTAGAAGTAGTTACAGCTTGTTACAAAATAACATTTTGGCTGGACCACAGGAGACATGAGCTGATGTGGATGTGGAGCCAGGATAAACAGATAAAAGAGACACTGGTTGTAGAGCGAGTCAGGGGCCATTACAGGTCAACTTCAGAACCAGTCTGAATCAGTTCATACAATGATCAATGTCAGCTTTGTCAGTTTTTTAAAGCAGGCATACTTATCAAGTCACATTATGTTATGATGAAGGAGAAAGTAAAATTATATTTTAGGAGAGAGAGTGTGATCCAGTGGATTTTTTTTTATTTTAAAGCAAGACTTAAAAGGACTAAATAATTAATAAATTAGAGGGGGAAAACATCATATTTCCCAAAGTTTAAAGTTTTATTTATTGGATTGTTGAAAAGCTAACAAAAAACCAAATGTCAAACAGATCTAAAATGTGACTATAGAGACAAATTACAGTTTGGAAACACATCACATAAAGAGAATAAGTGAAAATTAAAAGCCTGTTGCAGTGCACAATACATAAAGTTGAATATTTATAGCCTTTGTCTTAAAAAAAAAAGGTGTGCTGTAATTTTCTACTATGGCAAATGGCTGTATATATATAGCACTTTTGTCCAAAGCACTTTACAACATTTCTGTTGCTCATTCACCTATTCACACGTACATGCACGCACACACTGATATGCTAACATGTAGGGTGCTGACACAACCATCAGGATTTGCTGTGCAGTATCTTTACCAAGGACACTGAGTCATGTACCTAGGCGGAGTTGGGGATTGAAGCCACTGCCCTGGAACTACTAAATTTATAGTTTGGGTTTAAGGCTGTCTATCTAGTATGATGACAGTACTTTTCAAACATCTCAAACAACAAGACCTAATGACTCCAAAGCCTCTCCCCCATTATAGTGGAGCATTGGCTTGTTGTAAAGTTACTTACATGGATTACTGTACTTTTTTGGCATTTAATAAATATTTTAATGCACACTTGAGCTTGGAACTGCATTCAGAAGATCACAAAAGCTTAATGGTACTAGTTTAAGCATATATAATATATTTGTAACAATGGGAGTTTGACTCAGACATAACCACTTAATAGGAATATATGTAATAGTAACTTAATAGTTACAGAATATGGTTTTTTGACCTAAATATTTAAAGATGTATCATGCCTCACTTCGCTGGTAAATCCCATACATTTTCCATTGGTGTTTGTGCCAGCATGTAATGAGCATATACAGTATATCTACAGTGCTGCTTGAAAGTTTGTGAACCCTTTTGAATGAACTCTATTTCTGCCAATGTGACCTAAAGCTAGGTCAGATTTGTATACAAGCTCTAAAAGTAGATAAAGGAAACCCAATTAAAGAAATTAGAAAACACATTAAATATATTCATTTATTTATTTGGGAAAATTGTCCAGCTTATATATTTGTGTGAGGAATAAGTATGTGAACCTCTGCTCTCAGGTAACTGGTGTGACCCCCTTTTGCAGCAATAACTTCAACAAAATGTTTCTGCTAATTTAAAAGTTCACAAACTTTCAAGCTGCATATTCATGTATTAATATATGAATATTGGTTTGAGAGAGAACTTTCTAGTCACACATATATTCAGTCCTGCAAACAGCTTCAACTTTGATAACAACCTCATCATGGAATTAATCACACAAATAGTAGTGGTATTATCATTTTCTACCTACACTGATTACTATGTTTTGGCTAATGTCTTTATCAAGGTCTTTCCACAATCCATTTGATAAAGACATCAGTCCAAATATTACGAAAGGTGTGGTTAACAGGGTAATCTAATAACTCTGCAAATCAGAAGACACAGTGTGGTAACTTAATGTTTCTCATGTGATCTCAACGTATATATCAGACCCATATGTGCTTAGGTGTCAGAGTACAAGAGTTTAGTTTTGAGATATGGGGCATTCATTTTTGCAATCTGGACTCTGGGTCTCTATGCAACCTTTAAGAACACTGATACCACATTACAAAACATGATCAGACAGGTTACAACATTTCTGTTAGCCTGGTCTATATTCCCCCCCCTGCTTTATAGTGGCCTTTCTGCTGCTGCCAGACCACACAGCAGCATAGAAAAGGCTAAATATATAATCACAAAGCATGGGTACTCACTCACTTGTTGCATTTGTGATAATAAGGGGGACATGGATGATTCATTTAGTGCAGAGTTAATTTGAATAATGGTAATAGGAAATTGTGCCTCCCTAGTCCCTTCACTTCTAATTTGTAGTAGTGTAATAGCTAATGTAGATTAGCGACTAAATGGTTTACTTCGGCAGTCCTTTTGTTTTTAGGTCGTGTAAATCTCTAACAGTTTTGCAAATTGTAAAGCAGTGGATTGTGGTAGAAATAATACTGCAAACTAGACTAAACAGGACATAACTAGTGTAGAAAGGTTCCTCAAATCATTGAATGAAAGTTGAGATGACACCATCGCTCAGTGAGGAGGGTCGTTCCTCCTGCTCACTGATTGGGCACACCTCTAAAACGCTCCTATTTTCTTGCTCTCTAATTGGCCAGTGTGCGCACTTTGAAGACCCAAAGGCTAGTTTACAATTGATCAAATGAGACGCCAGTCCAACAGTGTTGATACGCCCACATAGACCCATCCGTCGGCTGATGTGGAGCCAGTGTCCTAAAGACCAATCAGAATCCTTCCCCTTGACAGGCAAGATTACCGTTTGCGCGCAGATCCCGACTACACGAATCTCATGCGCGTTCATGTGTGTGTGAGGTTCAAGACTTCTACGTATTGCTTTGAGCCTTTGTGCACAGATGTTAAATAACTCTAAAAGCACATTTTTTTTGTTTTTTACAAAGTAAAAAATACATATCTATTGGTAAATGAGTAATCATTTCTTATTTATACTTATTTCTAACAGCCAGTATGTTTTAAATATGATAATAAACTACTAGTCAGTATAACAATTAGGGTTTACATGCTCTTATGTCTGCAGCCATTGAAAAAACTGACATATTTAAAAAACAGAGATGAAGGGGTTTTGGAATATCTTGCACACTTAGGCTACTTAAACTATTACAAACACTTTTGTCATAATAGCTGTAATGTATTGAGTAAAGTTATATATATAATATATAATATATTTAAGGTATACATTCAAAATCCTCTTTATGTATGAAGTATTATCAGAAAAGTATACTAAATAAAGCATAAAAGGGAATCCGTAGTCAGTTTCGTATTATTACACTTTACAGTCATAAATCATTGTTATGGATGCATGGGGTGGTAGTTGGTGGAGGTGGAATTGATTTTAACTAGTTTATTCTATAACAGTGCATTATAGTTTATGAAAGTAAGTCTCCAAATATATGTAGATTAGACTGGATAACTTTATTCCGAAAGAGGAAGGTGCTTTGGTTGGCCATGTGACAAAAACACCAAAGAAAAACGGGTCAGACAGGTCACAGCTGACAACATAAGACAATATTTAAGACATGACAACGCAACAGTAACACCAACACACAAACTAGCACATACTCCAACAAGTTCAGGGGCTCGGCAAGCCACTCAATGAAAAAAGTCTATTCATTCAATACAATAAATCAATTAATAATTAAACAAGAGAGGGGAAAAGGGATGTGAAATGTAAAGTCCAGTTTGATAACAGGAAAGATCAGCTATTTAGTAGGGTACAGCTTCTGGTAAGAACGTTTTTATGGATCTCAGTGTTTTTCCTGAAGGAAGTCCAAGGAGTCTATCGATATACTGCCAACTGAGAGCAGCTCTAGTGACAAACCACGTCTGACGTTGATCCTGTTTCTTAATTCAAGTTAAATATACATGCACATGTGTTTCTTTTGTTATTTAGTTAGTTTTAGTTATTTATGATTATAAAATTCCAAGTGAAGTTTCAGTTTCAGTGCACTGATGTCATTTTATACAATAAAGTTTATTGTCAAGCTATAACATTTCATGCCCTCATTACACATCTTTGACATAAGTGTACATTTAAGAGACCACTGCAAAACATTTATGGTTATATATATATATATATATAAATATTCTTTATATGTAAAATTATCGGCTGACATATCGTTATTGGAAGTTTTTTAATCCTTAAAATTAGTATCGGTATCGGCCCCAAAAATCCAGTATCTGTCGAGCCCTACAAGGCGTTTTTTCTTTCTTTTTACAGTCTACTGAATTAAATGAATAATAGAATATGAACACAATGTCATACAATATTCATAGACTTTGAGCTCCTTGGGGCCCCTTTAGTAAAGTGTTGTGTCCTCAGGGTGGTTTGTTTTCTCTACAACAGTGTTGAACAGATTGCAACAGTGCGCTCTTGAATGTTACTCGCTCTGGCTGCGTCATGACGTCACGCCGGGGCGTGGGTTGTCACTTTTTCCCGACCAGCCCCACGCCTGCCTTTGACAGTGGGCTTTGCTAGCTCTCGCACGCTGTAATACCCAAACTAAGCAGCTAGCCGGTCATACAATTCAACACCAGCTCTCACCTCAGAGGACAGCTAGTGTTAGCGAGGCGCTCCGGAGTTTAGCAGCCGACAAAAAAACGCAGCAAAGATGTCTAAAGACATGGAAGGGAAGAGCGAGAAAATCATGGATTTGGAGAGCAAGGTGTTGTGGTACCCGGACTCCAAGAAGAACACACAGATGGATAAATTCAGGATACAGGTCAACGGGGACTATGGACTTAATCTGGGTGAGTAGAGAGGAGGGAGTAAGACAAGATAGCGAGCCAGACACAGAGAAAGAGAGAGATAGAGAGATAGAGAGAGGAGATGTGTTAAGTTAGAAGTCGGATTTTATTGTCTCTACAAAGCTTGTCTGGGCTTGATAACCGAGATGAACAGTAGCAAAGAATCAGCAGCCTGCTGTTAATGTATGTTGTGTAATTACCTTACAGACAGCTTATTATCTCTAATTTACCACTGTCTAAAGCTGATTTGCCATGCAGAAGCTAGAGCTTTGGTGTGCACCCATTAGACATTTGTTACTATAGAGACAGTGAGTCAGCATGAATACACATCTGTAGGTATATACGAAAAATGAATGAGGATGCCTTTTTAATTAAACTGTGTTTGCAGCACTGCAGCTCTGCTCTGCATCCATGTCTGCTTAACTCTCAGCTCCAATAAGTGAAGAGTGTCTGCATGCAGAGCTGCCAAAGCAATGAAAGAGAGGGCCCTGTTTATTGTCTCTAAGATACCGTGTCAGTTTGGACCTACAGGGTTTTTGAGGAATGCTGAAAAACTTGATTATCCGGGTATTGTATAAAAAAAAAAAAAAAAAAGAGAGAGAGAGAGAGAGAGAGAGAGAGAGAGAGAGAGAGAGAGAGATACGTAATTGGAGGGATTGGAGGGATGGGGAGCAGGCAGCTATGACAGATGTGTGCGAAATGAGAAATGTAAAAAATGGCAGAAAAAGTATTACACAAACTGTCCTCATTCAACTAAAATCCTGTCTCTTTTCTCCCCTTTTTTATTTACATTCATCCAGGGTACGATTTGTGAAAGAGGAGGATCATTTTGAAATGATTTTATTCATTATGCTATTTCTTGCAGATGTTACAGTCACATTTATAAAATAATTATGAACTTTAATGAAAAATTACAAAACTTGAGCTTGACTTGAAATTTAATTCATCAAGTACGACGACATTTTCACTCCTGTGATGTGAGATCAAGTTCATGCCTTGTCCTTTTCTCATGGGAGATGTGATCATAAACAGTGAAACAAAGGTTAACGCTGATCTAACATGCAGAATGAAATCCTCCAATGCTGCTTTCAGTACTGTGGACAGCGACATATGTGCCAAAATACTTAATGTTCCTCTCACTATTTAATTCAGCTTTATGTGCAGCAAAACTTCAATATTGAATAGAAAATAATCACAATATGCAATAGCACAACATGCTGTCATTAAAATATAAATAAGCTACAGTATATTCCCATGTGCCAGACTATGCAACAGTCTCTGCTTTCCTGTGGAGGGGTCATCCGAGGTTTGTTGCTTCTCTTTTACCCAAATCTGCAAATCTCCAAGCAGTGAAGAATGCAAAACCCCTGGCCCATTTACTGGTGTCATCTCTAGTTTAATTGTCAAGTCCATTGTTGTTTGCACTATAGTCAGTTCTCATGTTGCAGCCCTTTACCTAGATTTTTTTCTCCCTTTCCTGTCCACTAGGACGTGGATACATTTATTGTGTCCACCGGAGGATAAAAATAACTCAGCGGAGGGCGTGATATATAAACCCCCTCCCCCGCCCAAATCGCACCCAGCATTATTACAGCATATTGATTCTCAACAGTACATGTTGGTTAGGTTTGTTGCTAAATAAGTCAGTGGCCTGTGGTTTGTAAATTCTGATTAGTTTTTTAAACATTTCTCACACCCTGCATCTTTCTCATAACTTACTAATTAACTATAGAAAGTATTGAAATAAAACAATCTGAGAGGGGAATATCAGTCTTTGGTTGATCTGCTCGCAGCTCAGAGATATATACATGTATATGCAAGCTGATGAGTGATTGCAAGTATACGGTGCTTTCTTCAATTAATCAAACTTATATGTATAGCGCATTTCATACATTGTAATGTAACAACAACAACAACAAAGTGCTTTACATAGTCAAAAAACAAACAACAAGACAAAAAAAAGACTCAATAAAAACAGGAACTGGAACTGAGGAAACATTATCATAGATCTCATGAATCTGCAGTGAGTAAACACCAGAGGTAGGACAAAAATGAAAGAATACCCAAATAAAATAAAAGGCAATGAAAAATGTAATAAAATATAATAAATAAATAATAAAATAAAGTCAATATAGAATAAAGTGGGTAAAACCAGAAATGTTAGGAGGGGTATTAAAATATACAAAAGATAAGAGGAAAATAAAATAATAAAACAACTAAGAATAAATGTGATGAAGTAAAATCAGACATAAAAGTTTAGGTTATGAAGAGGAAAATCTGTTGGTGACTGGATGTTAATGAAGAGGTAAATCCAACAAAATATTGGAATCATCTTAAAATGTCATTTAAATACAGACTAATTGTATTTAACTGAGATTCATTTAATTAGAATAAAAGCCCCAAGACGTCGAATGAAGAAATTATGTTTGGAGAATATAATGTCAGGCATACAGAACAATATTATAGTGTTTTATTAACAAATGCCTTATCGTTTTGTCAGTTTAACCAACTGTAGTAACTAGGTCACAGCAGTAAATTAATACATGAGTTATAAATCTGTAGTAATCACTGATTCTTCCTCTATGTCCACTAGTTAACTACAATGACCTGTACCAGTGGTCGGTGGACAGCTATGCAGAGTTCTGGGCAGAGGTGTGGCGCTTCTGTGGAGTAGTCAGCTCCAAAACATTCGAAGAGGTGAGTGCATTGTTCTTCAGGTGCCTCGTAGCCTAAAGGAGGAACGTTTTGCTTTCATCCCAGAATTCAACAGCCATATTTATTAAAACATCTAATACAAAAAGAAAAGACTTTTAGAAATGAGTAAGGTGTCCCAAAATCAAATGTCTCACATTTAGTTCTCAAAGTGTTTGGTAGAATGATTTGTGGTAGTTTCTTTTTTATGGTGGTAAGTTTCATCTTTGCTGCTTATAAAGTCAAACATTAACTTCCTTTGTGTGAAAGGACATTGTCGCACATTAAAACATACAGCTCTATGTGACACTGTAAAATGACCATGATATGTATTGGGGCCATACGGTTTAATTATTGGGCCTCATTCATGAATAAAATAGATCATGTTTATGTGTGTAAACAAAACAAAACAAACTGTGGTATTCATTAATGTTTTATTATTTCTAAAAAAGTAGTTTGTAGAGAAATAATCTAACGTCTGTGAGTTCTGATTTAATATATAACTTGTTATTAAAATACCAGATATAAGATATTATACCCAAGTAACTAGTTTCAACATTTTTTATCATGTTTCCATGATTCATACTTGATAATGGTATGTGGCGTAACCTCTGCCACTCTTCCTGGGACACTTGACTAACATGCTTTTCCAGCACAGATAGCATTGGACATGTGCATGCAACATATGTACAAACCCGTCCTTCATGCCTCACAGCTGTCTGGAACGAGGTGTTCTCAAGAGCTGAGAGTCTTTCCTGTATATATCAACTATGCCCATACATCACACTTTTTAAAAGAATGTTTTATATGCTGTTGTCCTGCTCTCACAGCCTGACAGTCAACACATTTTTTTGGGGGGAATGTTATGCCTTTACGTTACATAGCAGTAGGTAGAATAATTAGAAGAAAAGGGGATAGAGAGGGACATGAGGAACAGCATGCAACAAATGACCACAGCCAAACTTGAGGTTGATGTTAATGGTCAGAGCCTTAACCCCAGGGCTGTCCCATGTTTTGGTTTTTAATTTTAGATCAATAGTTTCTGCACTTCACCATTGTGCAGACAATAAATGTGTGAATGAGGGCCGTTGTGTCCTTGGTAACTTTATTGTTGTATTGCCACTTGGTGAACAGCCTGCCTTTTACACATTACCCTCAAAGCAAATGTAGTAATGTGATAGGATTCACTGTAAATGAGCAGGCACAGAGCTCACTGGTTAATTCATCAACTACTTTCCAGTCAACAAAAAATATTTTGGAATAAATGAAAATCTCCAGTTGATGAACAATCTGCTATGAAAACTAAAATGACCCCTGTTTCATGTTAGCTACATATATACATAAACAAGTAGGAATAAAGAATGCTTCATTGAGTTTTAAAGTGTCTTAATTGTCTTAATTGTTTGTGTTCATCATATTATTTATGGTCTAGCCACTTAAAGTTGTTTAACTCCAGGATAGCCACTCAGAAAATAACTCTTTCACGTTATTTTTTCATTTTATGTTATTTTACTCTACAGTATTTTTCCCCTGACTTTATGATATGATTTATGATATTAAATCATAAATCATATCATACAGAGGAATGAAAATGTTTGTTGACTTAAGTATTTATTCTTTGCCAGCAAGAGTACTTGATTAAGAACAATGCCTTGCTTTGTCTCTCTCCTGTGTGTGTGTGTGTGTGTTTTATGGGTGTACACCAGGTAGTAGATGTATCCAAACGGATCTCAGATGTCCCAGAGTGGTTTAAAGGGGCTCGGCTCAACTACGCAGAGAACCTGCTCAAACATCCACACCAGGATAAAGTGGCCCTCTATGCTGCAAGTACGTACAGTATATGATGCTGATTACAAGAAATATAATAATAAGACAGTGTTTATACCTTGTTATATACGCTTTACAGAGGGATTATTAAAGACTACAGTTTGTCTATACCCATTTATATTTAGTTTTTTCTTTTTAGACACACACACTACACAGGGCACATTTTTTGTTTCTCCCTCAGAAAGCAGGCCGGCTGAGTTTCAGTGGTATTTCACTTAGTTGACCTTTCTTTTTGTACATTTTGATTAGGTTTTACTTACTTTACAGATTGTATTTATATGCTGTTCTATTTCATCTTCAAGATGTTCATGTTTAAAGTAAATAAGTAGGAAGAAAGTTGGGAAGACATGAAGAGTTAAGGGTGCATTTGAGTACAGGATCAATGCAGCGGTGAGCGTGAGGCTGCATACGTCACTTTATTAGATTACCTCTCAGGGCTGCCACATACTAATGGATAGGCTCTTCTTTATTGCCCCATCTGTGTGTATGTGTATGTGCACACACATGCACCCTCCTTCAGGAGCTATAATGTAATTTTGTGAAAGCCCATTGGTCACAATGCTGTGTAGCTTCTGTGAATGTCAGTGAACTATTACTTAGAGATAAGAGGACTGCTCCTGTCTCTGGCTATTTCCTGCCATCCCATCTCTCTCTATTTATGTCTCCATCTCAGTCTTTTTCTTTTTTTCCCCTCCTTGCTTTCTGCTTTAATATTTTTCTTTTTCTTTCTTTTTTTAATTTGAATTTCAGGGGCTTCTTTTGCATTCAACCCCCCACCCACCTATAAATAAAAACAACATTCACATATTATACTAATCCCATACTAATCAAATATAATCTGTTTTGAGAATAATATTTTTTTTGCATATGTGTCTCACTTTCTATTTCTTGTCTACTTCTTCCAGCTGAGGCAAATGACGAGATTGTGAAGGTGACGTACGGGGAGCTGAGGCGTGATGTGGCGCTGTTTGCTGCAGCCATGAGGAAGATGGGAGTCCAGACAGGAGACAGGGTTGTGGGTGAGTCTTAGGTGTATTGCTCTTTGTCTCACTGCAGTAAAGCAATACAGTTTGGACAATATGTCATAATTTCTTTATATAACTTTTTATTGGTGGAGTTATCCATTAAAACGACAATAAAAAAACTGACAAATTAGGTGGTTAATAGATTCATTGCAGTCTTCCCGACTTATATTTTCTTCCCTCTTTCTCATTTGTAGCCTGTTACACATAGACACTTTTTTTGACAAAGCGATGTATGTGTGTGCGTGTGTGTGTGGATGTGCAGCAGTAGGGAAGGCTGGCCTGTCTTGGCACAAGTTGCAGCTCTTTCTGAATGCTGCCATTTATTTGTGCAGGGAGGAATGGCTGAGGGTGCGTGTTTTTCTGCCACCCCCCTCTATACAGTACTGTACAGATCTGCACATTAACATCTTGTTACTAAACTGCACAACCTGCCATTGAGGACCGCTGTTGCAGCAACTGGAGTGTTAATGCCAATTTAAGATCAGCAAAAAATTCTCTGAGTGTCAAATGCTTTTAAGATCGTTCCTGTACAGTTTCTCAGTCACCTTTGTGGCTTGTCTCTACATGTCCAGCTGTGGGAATACATATTACGCTGTTTTTACAGCACAGCTATCTGGAGATTTAGTTATTTTGTTGGTATCAAATAGAAGAATATCAATATCAATGAACTAAACCAGTTTTTAAACTGCACTCCTTTATGAAAGAAAGAAAGGTGTTGCTTTATTAAAAGGTTTTCTGATCTCAGAATACACACCTATATCCAAGATGGTTGACTATGCAAACATTTAATTTGTTTATTAAGCTTTAAGGGAAACTCCAAAATGTGGCTTTGCCTGCAATAATATATGCCAATCTCCACAGGTGAGTCAAAGCCTTAAAAATATGCTGTTTGTTAAGTCTGCTATTTAATTTAGTGTCAGCATGAATCTAGTCTGAATGCTGACAATTCTTCCTTCAATCTGATATTTTCTGCTCTTACTTTGAAGCCAAAAGACAGCAACAATTTAGGCTGCTGTTCATGAGCTCTTATATCATATTGAACTACCCTTCACAGGAATGACCAGGGTTTCTATTAGTGTGTGTGTGTGTGTGTGTTCAGACGAAAGTTGGATTTTGCGGTAGGGAAATCCATTAGCTAAATGACTTAGGCTCTGGGAATCTCATTAGAAAGACGAGAGGGACGGACAGAAAGGGAGAGGGAGCTAGTCAAGAACAGAAAGAGAAAGAGAGATGTCAGCTCCTTCATCCTCCCTCTCTCCGTCTCTGCCCATTACTTTCCTTACATATCTAAACACAAATCAGTGTGTGTGAAATGTGTGCTCCCTTGTGTGTGTGTGTGGGTGAGGCAGACGTGTCCTTGTCCTTAGGTTGTGACTAAAATGTCTTGTCAGTGGCTGCAATCCAGGAGATATATAAGCACTTAGCTGATGAAGCCAGCAAGGTTTTATAGCAGGATATGAGCCAACCCAATACGCGCACATTTGCCTAAGCACACACACATACACACGTATGTATTCTCCCTTTTGTGCACTTTGATCCAGTGCTCTGCTTTTCAGTCCCACCATGCTCAACATCCTGTAAAGAAGCTTTGTATGTAGCTTTCACACCCACTGTTTTCATCCACTGGCAAACACTTACTCTATTTCTTTTATGCCATTAAACCACAGTCTTTTACTATCAGCTACCCAACAGCTACACTAGAGGAGTTAAGGAAGATTAAAATGAATTCAAATAAAACTCAAACAAATAAAAATGGAGGGAATAACGTCTGATCTTTCAGATCTTTCAAACAGACGGGCGCTTCTGGGTATGTCTGATATTGGTTCGATGGGGAAGTAGAAAGAATATAGCATTCGGAGTAGGCCGAAGTCTGAGCTTTTGACTGTCACAGAGCATTTTTTTCATACGTTTGTCAAACCTCATGGTTTTGAAATTTGACTATGTTTATTATGAAAATCACAAAAAGCCTGACTTTTCCTTTAAGTTTACCATGGACCTGCTTTAAAGGATTTTGGTACCTTGTTCAAGGGCACGTGCATAGAAGTTGCTGAGGAAAGATTCCCTATCTCGCTTAATTCTTCTCAGCTGATTTCAAACAAGTGGTCTACAAGTCACAAGCTTATTTCTGTAACCATTATCAAATTACTACTCAACTCACTGAGCTAAAACATGAGCCCTAATCACCAAGATACAGCAAAGCCAGTTATGTCTGTGTATTGTGGTGCTATTTGAGCTCTTGAACTCAATATCTGTGTCAGAAACCGGTACGTTAACAAAATAGTAGCCGGATGTTAGAGGAGTGTTGCATTTTATTAAGAAGCAGTGATGAACTGGTGTCACGTCATGCTCAAGTATCCATTAACATCTTGAAGCACAGTTAAGTTCCATTCAGTGGCGACTTACGTGCATGTTGACATGTTTTATAGTTGTTTGCATGATAATACACATAGGAACAGCAGTGTGTGGCTGTGACGTGGTGTAGCATAACAAGACAGTGATTCATAACAGTAGCCACAGTGGCAGTCGAGCAAGGCGTTGTTCTAGGACTATGATCCATGACACTATCAGTCCTGGTCTAGTGTAAGATAATGCCCATAGCCCCAGTGCAGCGGGATGGTGATCAGTCAGCCTGAGATGCCATCTGGCTAAGATCAGTTTCCTGGTTACGGCAGGGGTCAGCGTTGCAACCAACAGAGCCTGATTAATAGTAGTGATGATTCATAGGAAATGACAGTATGGGTGACGTTTGGTTTTGACTAGTCATACTGCTTGGCTGGAACTACTGACTGTATAAATGTTTAATTATGTTAGCTTAGA
>NC_084973.1:24394038-24491979 GCF_963691925.1 Scomber scombrus
GTGCATGAGTGTGAGTGCTATTAACTTCGTCCTACAGCAATTCCCTTCTCATGGTGCGTTTGTCATGGTCTCTGCTTTTTCTCTGGTGTGCTACTGCCCCATGTGGCAAGTTTTTAGAACTGCACATACAATACAAACCTGCAATTACCTGTAGAAGGAAGTCATTTGATGTTTTTCCAGTTTACACTGTGGGCATGTATTAATGTACAGTCCACATATTGAGATAAAGGTATTTTGTGCAGACTCTTGATCGTTTAAATCCTCATACTTGAACTGACAACTCCCTCTGAATCCCATTGTTCTCTGTAATAGCTTCCTTCACATTTTGCTTACACTAATATGCTCCTGTACTTGCAATTGTGTTACTGTGTCTGTTGGGAAAAAATATGTTAAAACGGGAGATGAAAAAGTACAATTTAGAGTGTAAATACTGGAGGAGTAACTCCTATTAATTTCACCCTGTTAATTAATTTTCCGTCTGTTTATTCTAGTTTTGCCCTTTTGGTTAAAGATTCTTATTCCTCTCCCTAAGGGCTACGTTAATATTTTTTTAACAAACACAACCATTCTAGCTTTACTTTTTTGCCAGTTACATTCATTTTTTCCCCTCTAATTTCCTGTAGACTTCTTTTTTTTCACAACTTATGGTCTCCTGTGCTAATTATTAGTTCCTACTTTATTAGTTCCTACTTTGCATAAGTGTTTCCTTACTCTCTCTCTCTCTCTCTCTCTCTCTCTATCTCTATCTCTTTTCTCTCTCTCTCTCTCTCTGTCTCTCTCTCTCTCCTCTCTCTCTCTCTCTCTCTTCTCTCTCTCTCTCTCTCTCTCTATCTCTCTCTCTCTCTCTCTCTCTCTCTCTCTCTCTCTCTCTCTCTCTCTCTCTCTCTCTCTCTCTCTCTCTCTCAGGGCGTCCTTGACAGGTTTTCTCAAATCCAGCCAAAACTGATCTTCTCTGTTGCGGGCGGGTGGTTTACAACGGCAAAACACATGACCACATGGAAAAGCTGACCAGTGTTGTCAAAGGTTGGCACCCACGTTGATTTTACTCTAAGATTAACATTTGGCCTTTTCTTTTGAATGGTACAGTAAAACCTGCTGTAATAGCTAGACTATGTACAGAGACAGTCAGCATATGCCAATATTTTTTTTATATATTTAAACTTAGCAGATACATTATAGGATAAGACTTGTAGAGTAGAAAAGCCTTACTGTGTTCTACAAACATTCAAAATGAAACTATCTGAATAACAGTATGAAGGAGATTTCTTTAGCTGCTAGCCAGGAATAATCAGAGAGTTACTATACTAAGCATCTCTTAGCTCCTTTCTAAAAAAAAATCCTTAGTGGATTCCATGAAGAGCAAAAATGTGCTCAAGGAAATACAGTGGCATTCCTGTGGGAACCATGCTGGCTTTTCCATTTTGTACAGTGTGAAAAGTACACAAAAGTGAATCAGACAACTTTATCTCCCTCTGTCTCCCCTCTCTCTCTCTAGGTCTGCCTGACTTGAAGAAGGTAGTGGTGATTCCCTATGCTCGCTCCAAACACGAGACAAACCTCTCCAAGATCCCCAATAGGTGTGTGTCTGTGCCTGGTTACAACTACACCGAAGAGTTAAAATGGAAAAACTTTTTTTGTTTTTTACATTTGCCTCATGTTATGTACTAATGTTTTCTTTAATTTCTCTTTCTCTTTTTACATTTTTTTTTTCATAGTGTATTTATAGATGATTTCCTAGCCACTGGGCGTGGTGAGGGTGACCAGTTTCCTCAGCTGGAGTTCGAGCAGCTTCCATTTAATCATCCTATGTTCATCATGTACTCCTCTGGAACCACAGGAGCTCCCAAATGTATGGTCCACTCTGCTGGGGTAAGAAATACACACTCACCCCAGCCAAGAAATCCTAGGAGAAGAACTGCTCTATGATTCATTCTATGTTGTTGTTTGTACTTATTACATTGCTGACTGGATTGACCAAGGGGAAACTTCAGTTCCAAGTTGAAACAAAGTGACACTTTTTGTTGCTGTTTGTTTATTTACATTTTTTTTGCTTCTGCTCCACTGGGGGGGGGGGGGGGGGGGGGGGGGGGTTAGATGGGCCGCAGCTGTCTCACACATGCAGACAGCAGTCACATCTGTTTGCAGACCTCTCCTGGGTTTGCCCATGTGTACACTCTTAAATCAGTGCACAGTACATACACACATTTATATTGTATGTGAGCAAAGTAAAAAGAAGGAGATGCACTCAAAAATGCATAAAATTAGTTATGTTTTAACCATTGAGAAGGAAGACAAGAGAAAAAGAAAAAAGAAAGATTGAATTCAGTAAACGTAAAAAAAAGTAAAACAAAATCAAGGCCCATTTTAAAGCTTCTGTGGAGCTTTCTATCATATCACATGACCCTAGTAAGCAGATGTTTGCTCAGTTGGTATTGAGTTGTGAATTTTCAATTTTCCTTTTTTTTTTCTCAGCGCTTTAAGGGCTTTTTGTCCACCTTGGCTCAAATGTAGAGGTTTAAAGTTTATGCTTGACAGAACCACAAGGTCCATTTAGTGGCTAAATCTGAACAGCTAATGGGTGCCTCCACTCTCTCAATATCACAGCTTTCAAAGATCATCTAGTTTATGGTACTCACACTTGTGCATCAAGAGCAATGCTGTTTTATGATGTAATTCTCCAGTTGTGGGAGTCCTCTTTCATGCCTTGATCCAGATTCTGTAATACTTTGATTGCACAGGTCTTTTGTGAAGTTGATTAATTCAAATCATAACAACATTTTAATGGCTCTTGATCAGCTCATCTCAACAGCAGCAGTTAAAGATACGTATATTGTATCTGTGCCATTTGTGTTTCTATTGCATTTTCCACCACAAGGTGGCAGCAGAACCGCATCAGCAGCCCTTAGAAAGTATGAATGACTTTCCCCCGCCTGCCACACACCACATCTGAGTAAGGGAGAGTGTTAGATGAATGTGTGATTTCAAAAGGACCACTGCACTTTGAAGGCTCAAACACTCAGCATTCAAAATGGGTTAACACACCCTGACAAATGTATTCACACACTTGTCCTCCCTGTCTCCCTCTCTGACACCCACACCTATTTTTTCTTTCCCACGTAAGTCATTGTTTCTTTTTTTGCTTTTATTCCCCCGTCCTTCTTTCACATTGTTTTTCTTTCCTCCACTTGAGTTCATTTTCGCCTTTTAGTTCGTCATTTCCGACTTTCGTTCATTATTCTCTCCTCTTGTATCTCTCTCTTATTGTCTCCTTCTCTCTCCCTGTTTATTTCTTTTGCACCCCCCCAACCCCATGTCTCCCCATGCTGCCGATAATTGGACAGTAATGCGTTGGTGAAAACATTTCGTATTACGACGCTGGCAGTCCTCTCTGGCTCTACCAATTAGCTCCGGCGCTGTTGTGCTCTCTGCTGTGTTACGGCTCTGTTAACATGCTGTCAGTGGCAAGATGGCACGCACCAAAGGACGGGTACGGCAGCTGAGTCCTGCCAAAGATGATATGCACACAGGCACACGGGCGCACACACTGAACACCTGTTTATGTGAACTGCAATGTACACATAGGCACCAAACTGAACACACACAGTTCATAGAGTTCATACTCACCACCAGTGATAATAACCTATCCAACTGTGATGGGTTGGTGACTGTGGGAGGATTGGCACTTAACACAAATTGCTCTCTTGTCAAAAGATGTGCTTGTGTGTACTACTGGTGGTCAGAAGCTGTTTTTTTGTTTTTTTATTGACTGAGAAAACTGAGAAAACCCACTGTTATAATTTAAATATATAGTATTTGAATCACAGCCTGTAATTTGGGTGGTAAATTCAGGTGTCTCTATCATTCTGTGTGACAAAAATGTGGTTCAGCAAAAGGTAACAGTCCAAACAGAGGCAACAAGCAATAGATGTCAATGTCATGAACAGAAGTATAAGCAGAAAACAAGTAATTGTGTGTCTCTCTCTCTCTCTCTCTGTAGGGCACGCTCATCCAACATTTGAAAGAACACATTCTCCATGGCAATATGACCAGCAGTGATGTCATCATTTACTACACCACGGTAGGTCCAGAACAGCCGTACCATAAAAACAACACGTGCATTGTACCAACATTTCTAAGACCTGGGGAACTTTCCATTGCCCGTTTGCCATCTCATCTCAGTTATCAACGGGGGCTGAATGTGAAATTTTTTCGTGGGGTGTTTTTTTTACACACACACACACACACACACACACACACACACACACACACACACACACACACACACACACACACACACACACACACACACACACACACACACACACACACACACAAAAACAGATCTTGTCTAATGAGCAGCATTGAGTACTGAAGGTCAGAGCTGTGCATAATTTCTAGTTGTTCCTAAAAGGCTCCTTTGATGAGAAACACTGAGGAACACCATTTTATGCTGATTAAAACTGCAGCCTCTGTGTGTTGGGGGTATTTATGTGTTTACACACAATGAGAACACAATTCATATTACAAATTGTTGTGTGGTTTATGTTTGTGACACACCCATGTTGTCATCCCCATTGATTTAGAACTTGATTCTCTCAAGCATACAAGGAAGTTTTCACATTATTAAGAACCTTTTATGATATTGTGTGTGTTATATTTACAATTTTGGGAATTTGGGCTGCAATGAATGATTACTTTTATTTTCAATTTAATCTTTTGATTTAAAAAAAAAAAAAACAATTAATAGTTGTGTCTTAATTATGGTTTCATTATATGAAATAAAATTAGAAAAACGCCCACAACCTCCTCAGAGCCCAGGGTGATGTCTTCAGATTACTTGTTTTCTCTGACAAACAGTGCTAAACTTTGAATAATTCATATCATTATTATTTGTACATACAAGTGATGGTGCCAAAGATAACAGAATCAGCCAGTGAACCACAGACTCATAGCTTGCAGTCTGCAGGGGTTTTCCTTTTTAGCTACCAGTTTATCCATGTTGATGAGAAAGGAGTGTTTATACCAGATAAACTGACCACTGTGTATGTGTGTGTCCCTGTGTGTGTTTGTGTATTTGTGTGTGTGTGTGCGTGTGCCGTCCTCAGACTGGCTGGATGATGTGGAATTGGCTGGTGTCTGCTCTGGCAGTGGGAGCTTCAGTGGTTTTATATGATGGTTCACCACTAATGCCCACACCCAATGTACTGTGGAACCTGACAGACCAGCTGGGGTGAGTTAGCCACTAACACGGACACACACACACACACACACACACATGCACAAACACACAAACACAAACACACAAATCCAAACAGAATAGCCTGATAAAAGCTGGTGACAATGACTGAATGTTTGTGCTATTGCAGTTTTACTGCTTTTTGTAATGTGGATTTTTATTTGAAACCAAACATTGAACTAGACCCTTTAAAGCATACTGTCATTATGAAGTGTTATATTCATTAGTTATATTCATATTTAAATGATAATGAGACAGCACAGAAAATTGTGAAAATGCCAAATTTAAAGTATATCATTGCTTATGTACTGGTTATCAATTACAAGGTCGTGAGTTGTCTTTGTTGCTGGAATCCGCAAATATGAAGTCATGTCAGGGTTATATCTTAAATAGCTAAAAATTGACTAATAACAGAAATCCCTTCACCAACAGTAATCATCAGGTTTCTGTATTCTTCTTCAGACAAACACCATTTTACCCCAATGTTCAGAAAACATCAGGGATGTTCCTAGAAGACAGAAATACCATTTTCTCTACAGATCTTCCCAATATCTACCGTAGCCTTAATAGAGTATGGTGCAGGAGTACAGCTTACATAAGAGTGCTCTCAGAGCAAGTGTGTTTTTTTTCTTTTCTTTTCATATAAACTCTTTTTTTGGGGTGGAAATAGTGAATACAGACAAGACATAAGGAAAAGAAAAAGAGGGAGATGGAGAGACAGAGGCTGGGAAATATGTATAAGGGGGAGGTGTTCTCTGAAGATTTTATTTTTAACCTGATCATGTGTTTACTTAATTGACAATTTGCATACACATGCACACAAGACGGCTCAGTGGCTCACAGTGGTTAGCACTAACAAGGCGCCTCACAGCAAAAAGGTCCTGGGTTCAAACTCTGTCCATCCCAGGTCCTTTATGTTTGGGGTTTGCATGTTTTGCATATTCTCTCCCTATTTGCATGTCTTTCCACCGGCCTCCCACCATCAAAGATATGAATGTTATGAGTTAATACTCTTTTTAGTGCCCCTGACCACTGGCACTGGCAACAAGTACTAGAGAAGGTCCCTGAGCGCTTCACAGCAGCTGCCCACTGCTGTGAATGTATAGGATGGGTCAAATGCAGAGGATCTGTTTCATTTCAGTGTGTGTGAGTGCTGAGAAATTACAATTAAGAGGGTCTTTATCTTAATCTTAAAAGCAGACCCATGAATAAAGATTTTTGCTTGGTATAACTCTCAGATCATACAATAAACACGTATTATTATTTACATACTCATTAATTAATGTTAATTACAATTGGAGGTGTGAGGGAAGGAGGAGTTGGGGGCAAAAAATATGCAGAAGGAAAGTAGACAAAGAGAGAAAATATAGAGGAAAAAGGAGGAAAATGAATATACCATGGTGATGATTTTGCTCCATTTTGCATGGCATAAAAAAACAGTGAAAAATAAGAACAGGCTTTTTCAGACTTTACAAAACTTGTCATGTCAAGCCACCAGGCAGCAGCTATTCAAGAGATTATTATTATTATTTTGAGATTTGAGGGAAAAAAAGCTATTCTAGAAGTTTCACGCAGTTTTAAATAAAACAACTCTCAGTGCTCAAACATACAAAAGACACTCCGAACTTCCCAAGTGATTACCACAAATGAGCTGCCTCGCTGTCATTCTGAAAGTGCAGTGATGTTGTCCTACTCAGCTGAACAGGCTGTTTCAAGTCAGCAGGATCAGCTTTCCCTTAAGTCTGTCGTTATTGAGATTGATGGTGATGTTGTAAATTCGGAAGAACCCAAAAACTCAGGTCAGACTACAAAACAACCAGGGCAGCTGAAACCTAAAGTTTGCCATGTTGTTCAGAGGCTGTTAACACTATAAGGTGGATGATGTAGACGTCACAAATTATGAGGAATCGTATGTCTCCTGATTTCATCTTTGAATTTGAAAATGTTCTTACATGCCCAGAAAAGCTGTGAATGTAGTTATTTCTCTTATGCAGATGAGGTTGGTCCTGGGAATTAGTTACTAAAAATATCCACCACTCCCCTCTGCTTTTTATCTCAGAAAAATATTTTCACACACTGTTGGTTCACATCCAAAGTAGCATGGATATTTACAGCAGATGCTTTGTCTTGTTAAAAGTCTCCCACCACCACTACTATCACCACCATAAACAGCAGATGTTAAACCCAGTATTGATCTTCTATTGTCTTTTGAAGACAGCGAGAGAATAGAGGAAAGGGTCAAGGATACAAAAATGTTAGTGTGTGTGCAGGCAGGCAATTAATTGGCTCACATATAATAGGGGAGATGAAAAACATTTTTTTCCCCTTATTGTGTTCTTTGGTTTAAATGTCACAAAAGGAACGTTGTGTAATCTCTGTTCGACCATACCCCAACATGTTTCCTTTTATTATCCATTTAAATTCAGCTCACGTTATATTCATGATGGCCTCTGAATACAGCAATTCAATAACTTGCATAGCTATGCCGATATTTAATAACACTTTTAACTTTTCCTCTGAAATGTTCATAAAAAATGACAGTAAGCTATGTTATAATATGCAGTGAGGCGCCCTGATATATGAAAATCACAGCTGAGGTGCTCCACAATTTCAGCATGATTCAAAATGTGAACTGCAGTACTTTCAAAAACTTTTATATAACCCATAGTAGATGTCCAAGGACATTTGTATCCAACATCAAACACAATGACCTCCATATGTGACATGATCATCTTTTTTTATTGGAAAATTACCTACATTTAGTTGTAATCTCAGTATTTGTATTTTTAAATCATTCATGTAATTAAAGAATTTGTGTCATCTGCAACCAAAACTGCAACTGCTAATTCTTTGAGTCACTGCTAATATTATTAGTCCAGATCTGTTTTGAGACAGAATAATAAAAAGTTAAATTACCTTATTAAAAATCCTTAAAATGACATCTTCATGTATTTAGTTTTTTATTTGTAAGGAACCATGTAGAGTATAAAACATATATGTTACCATTTGATGTCCTGTATCACTGTACCAGAGTTAATGTAGCTTAAAAGATAATGTTCAGTTGAAATCAAAAATAATGCCTTGAACTGAGACAATGAGCACAAAGAAACGTTTGTGGCAAGTCAAAGATTTAGCAGTTGCATTTTCAGCAGATTACTGTAGAAACAGCCCTGTGGCATCAAACTCTTCACATCATTATGCATGTGAAGCTGAAATGTCCAACTGAGGGAACAAGAAGGAAAACATATTTCTGACCAGAAGGGCACTTTCATAAGTTGGATGAAAGGATATAAGAATATTTCTAAAATTCAGTTTTGTGTATCAAAAAGTCATCGATCTCATCCTTTGTCAAATCCCGAGCAGGCTGGAAGTTCTGGGTGGAGAAAGTCCTTGAGGAATTCTCCCCCGCCCGAAACCAACTGCTAAACCAAACTACTAAAGCAGACAGCTGGAGAATGTGTCACTGTACGTGTACACTCAGTCAATCTGTGGTTAAATTGTGAAAAAAACAACCCAAAACACTCTGGTCAGCAAAAGTAAGAGCCTTTAAGGCAGTGATACCACAGACACATCTTCAGTGCAGCAGATGTCATATTACCTTCAGCAAGGAAAGGAGCTGGTAAGGGGGAGAAAAATTTGACATAAGTGGGGAGCAGCAGAAACTAGTGAAAGTGTCAAGAAAAAGTACTTCTCCTGCTGAATCTCAGGACAGGATCTGTTTGTGGATCCTAAAACTAATGAGCTCCTTTCACAATCTTACTAGTCATTTGGATTTATCAAATATATTTGGATCTTCACATGATGATTGTGTGGTAGAGTTAGAGGTTGGAGGTAGATGCTAGTCATTTCCTAACCTGCTGGTTATCATAAACATTACGTCGTAGTTTGTGGTTGATATGTGTCTGTTTCAACGACATCTACGACATTTTGTCCCAAAGGACTTAAAATGGGGAATTGTAAATTAGAGGAACAAGGTTAGAATACTGTTTCCAAAGTTACCCGCATAGTGGAAATAAATGGGAGACTACCAGTATGACAGAAAGACGGATAGAACCTTTTTAAACTGTGAGAGGATTTTTGAACCAATTAAGCGCTGATGTTGCCTCCTCAGACACATTTTTCACATACCAGTGCTATGAGGAAAAACCCTCCGGGAAAGCCTGACATCATTTTTTTTTTTGTTTTACATCTCCTGAATTGAGGTTGGGTATTTTAATTGGGGCTAAATCTGTCAGAGCCTTGGAGAGTCTTAAACTTACATTGAGGCTTCCACCCATTGCCTTGAAATTTGTTAGTTAGTTGTAATTTGTAATTTGCTGTTGAATTTCATTTTTTTTTTAAAGATGGCTTGACTGGTAGTTTTACACAACAACCTTCATATAGCTTTAAATGGATTATTACAGATTTGCTGATTTGTGAAAAAAGGAGAGGGGAGGAGCATTTAGAAAGTCTCGGTAGAGTTATGTTTATTTTTAGTTATCCAGTAGTTTTTACACCTTACATCTTACAATATCTTCAAATACTCTTGACTACTTCCTACTGTATACCTGGGTAATATAACTGTTTTGTAAAAGATTTTATGGAAACTTACAGTTCAGGGGATGTGTTGAAATCTTAAGCTGGTGCAGCATCATTGGTAAAGAAAGAAAAGCGTTACAACATTTATTCAACAGGTATGAATGGGACTGAAGCTGTCCTGTTTCCTCTGAGGATGAGCTTATCTTTTCCATCATTTGTCCATTATTTGTTGAGCTGATATTTCAGAAAATATTCTCTCTGTACTCTTGTACCAACGATAGAAATGTTCTCTTATGCAAATGTAAAGCAAAGTTCTCAGTTACCTTTTTTTTTAGAGGAGAAACAGTTTTGCAGATTTCCATCCTGCCAATCCACTTACAGTTTTTGAAATGTAAGTGTAACAGTTTAACGTCCATCGTTCTGTTTTCTTATGTGTCACACGGGAGACAATAGTCATCATCAATACAAAGTTAAATGCTTAATGTAGCACTTACATTTTGTAAACCATTGCCATTCATTTTGAACTTTTGATAATGCTTTATAGCACAAAATAAGAAGGGCTTCACAATTGTAGGTGCCAGAAGGCGTGAAGTGCTGATGAAAAAAATCACTTTTAACATGTCTGTCTTTTCAGTAACACATGAGAGATAACGATTGCATATTAGGGACAAGGCTAAGTATCAGACTCCAGTTTGAGCAAGAAGAAGCAACAGTGAAAAGAAATGGGAATTAATTCAGTTCATAGCACTGAAAATACTACTGGCATGAGATGGATGCTGTCAATCATACTGTACGATTCCTCATATTTAAATGGCAAAAACACCAAGGTACCCTAATAAATTTGGCACATATTGATTTAAAAAAAAAGATGAATTATGAGTATAATGTTTAATATTTGCAAATCTGCTACCCTCGAAAATTGTTCCTATTAGCTTTAGTAACCTGAGAAGAAAGCAATGGCTCATTTTTATATTACACTTCTTCCTGGCGTGGAGAACAAGTACGAGAGCCGTTTAGCAAACATGGACTGACAAGTGGGACTTCAATTGCTCAATCACGACACGCATAGAAACACATTAATGTAATAACTGCTTGAAGGTGCTCTTGTGTCTGAATGGTTTCGAGTGCCTCTTATTGACTGAGTAGCTTCCAGTAACATGCCTCCCTTGAAACGGACACACATGTACATTTACGCACGCAAGCATACAATCTCACAAACAGAGACTCACAGCTTCTCCTCCACCCTCCATCCTAAACACCAAATTACCAGCCACACCTGGCCACCTGACTCCAATCAGAATAGAGTGACAGTTTCCATGGCAGCAAGCAATGAACAAATCCAGATGCGGACGGGGGGTCAGAGATGATGGGTAGAATGGCGACTCTTATCTCGAGGCTGTAAGTGAAAGAGGGGAACAGGTATCAGCCATATCTACCAATTTGTCTTTTTCATGTCGTTTTGGGTCAGATTTTCATTTTTAACAAAAAGACGATGCCCACAACAGAACAACATAGAGGGGTTTAAGATAGACTCGGGCAAAAGTAGGAATTAGAAATTAGAGGTATAGCATTGAGAAGTAGTAGCTTAAATTGTCTAAATGTTTAACTGATGGACTAAATGACTAATTAATAGGGAAGATTGATCATAAAACAACAACTTGGTCCTTTAATTCATTTAAATATCCCATCCAGATATGTTTTAAGATGTATTTAAAAGACTATTTTGAATATAATTTGTGTCTGATATGGCTTTTCCAAAAAAAAAGATCAGTTATGTTTTTAAAGCTGTACAGTGCAGAATTTTACTAAAATATAGCCTCATATGCAAGTAATCCCTCTCAATCATCACTCATGGCCCATTAGAAGTGTGTAGTGGGGTATGTATCTGCAGAGACCCTTCCCTCTGCCTCTAATGTATTATTTTCTTATTATTTTGCTGTGTTCGGGACACTTATGCGCATAAACCTTGGGGCAGTGAGTGTGTAGCCCCCAGCCAAAATGATTGTGGAGGGTGTGAGGTTGGGACTTTTAGCACAGCAACCAGGTTACATCACTGTGGTTTTATTTTATTATGTTTATTTCTGCTATTTGATTAGCAGTCGCAATGTTTTCCATGATCAACATCATAGTTTGCATGTTAGCATGCAGTCAAAATCTAATTTCAATAGAAAAGTGAAAACTTTGACCTTATAATGGCGATAGTTGAAAGGTCAGGGGATCACCAAAGGATAGGAGGGTTAGGATTCATCCACTGGGGATGATGTATATTTGTACCAAATAATGAGTCCATCCAATTCTTTTATGAGATATTTTAGTCTGGAACTAACTGGTGGACCAAACAACTGACATCGCCATTCCTAGAAACACACCATATCTCAGTCTCTAAAAAGAAACATATGAAATATATATATGCATTAAAATAAGATTGAATGTAGAGACAGTAAAAGACAGTTAAAGCATCAGTGTTCTGAAAATCTTACTTCTGAGACTTAAGTCAAGACAGTCACAACGATTTCAAGATGAGACTCTTCAGTGGATGAAGTGGAGACACAAGATGAGGCATGCAGAAGTGTTAGTGACAATAGGTATGCGTGTAAGTGTGTGTGTGTGAGTATGTGTGTGTGCACATCGTTCACTTCAAACCATCTCAGAGATTACCATTTAAGACCTGTGCCCTTTCACCCCATCTAACCCACCACCCCCTTCACTCACTCTATTCAACAACCTCTATTACCACTAATCGATTTCAACCCATAGGAACAAATCACGTTCACGTCTTTCACCACAAACCAATTCCTGGTTATTGACCAATCAAGCACCAGACAGTTGTTTTGTGTGCCGGAGACACAAAACAACCCAGAGAATCTTTTTTTAATGTTTGATTGACAGGCATGGTTACCATAGTGATAGGAGGCAATTTGATTGCCAACAAAAATAACTTGAATAGACAGGAAGACGCCGACTGAGACACAAACACATCCCATTCATAGAGCCAGACTTTAAAAGGCCTTTTGTTTTAAAATTAAATCTGTAGGGGGACACAGAAGTGACGTTTTGTCACTTCTTAGTTTCCACATGTTGTTCAACTGTTGTCAGCTGTCAGGGTGACTTCCATTCACACTAAAGAGAGCAACCTTCCAAAATAATTTGGCTCCAGTGTTAATATGTGCAAACATCCCGTCGATAGATTGCCTTTAAATTAGATCCTTGTGGAAGGTCTCCAAAGAAGACATTTTGTCCTTGCAAGACTGAGCATTATTGACTCTTTTTTGTTGTTTGCTTAGTTGAATTTCAATTCCCAGTCAGGTTTTAGTTTAATTTTTTTCTTAATTTTCCTTATCTGTCCTGGACGCTTTAGGTTTACACAGTGACACACACTCTTCTCCTGGGAGCCGCATAGTTCTACCACTGCTGAGCAGCTCCAGTGGAGCACATGGGACGAAGGGCAAACGGTGTTCAGTTACTATTGCCCTTTATGTTATGTATTATATTATGCCTTGTTATGCATAGATTCAGGGCAACAAATAGAGCATTGCATTAGTTCAGGCAGAGCGCTTTCATCAGCTGACTGCGATCAGCTGCTTCATTCAAGTGTCACCGCCAGTGGCTCATTCATTAGGTGCTTTGCATCAGCTGAATATTAGCATCCAGTTATATTTATACAGGTGTACATGGCCTTTATAACACTCTCATTCCTCTCTTCTCACTATTACTCTGCTAATTCCAGCTGGTTGCTGTTGCAGCTCCTTCAACAATACAAGTTTTTGTATTGTCTACTAATGTTAATGAATGTTTATAAAGGGAGGTTTAGTTATCACAGCAGAATCCTTGTTGCTACACAGATTCTATGATTGAACGCTCTGTCAAAGGAAAGAGCAGAGCATTTTCCTCCACATTTAACCTTTCCATGTGCTATAAGTTGTCAATTCCTTCATTCAAGCATTTTTGGCTGAATTGAGCTTCTGTACCAAGTGACCATTTAGATAATTTCACTGTGTTTTCATTATCATTTCACAGTATTCAGATGATTTGTAGACCAAACAATTAGTCCATTAACAAGCATAAAATTGGCAGATTAATTGATATTATAAAAAGAATCATCAGTTTCAGGCCTGATTTTTAGTTTTCATGATTAATTTTTGTTTGTATTCATGCGGAAATACAAGATAAACAGCAACACACTTTAAGTGGCAGACTCATTTGAGCTTTGACACAAGTCTGTTATAATTAAAGCCTTACAAGTCTTTCTCAATACGCTTAAATATTCATCCCATTTTGTAAATAAAACATTTTATACTGGAGCAGAGTTGCAACTTGTATTTTTAAGGGATAAAATCTAGAATTAATATATATAAAATAAAAAATATAGAGTTCAAATAGTGGTAAAATGTCACAATGTCAGTCTGACCATCTGCCAAACACACTGGTCTTACATTATAAAAATGAACGGCCAAATTGTCATGAAATTTGTCAACAATATTCATGCTTCCCAGTGTATGATTCATAGTGTTTGCTAATTTGGTTCTGTTGTTTAAAGTGTCTGCTGTCACAATGCAGAGTACATATTCTCTATGTAGGAGGCTTCTGCAATGGCTGTCACTGTTGGCAACACTGTTTTCTCTCAAAATAAATCTTCTACTTTTGGGAAATAATATTTTGTTTTTCAAATGATGGAAAGGAATGCTTCACTGATCCTTTATGTTGGTACATTAAACAAATTAATTTCCGTGTTTTTCTTCTTGTCTCCCTCTGTCTTTATCTTTTTCTCTTCCCCAGCATCACTATCTTTGGTACCGGGGCCAAGTGGCTGTCAGTGCTGCAGGAGAGGAACCTGAAACCCGGTGAGCTGCAGTCACAGACACAGACATGTGTATGCACGCAGACGTGCAGAAACATGCGTGAATGCACACAAATAACAAGCCCACTCGCACACACGCACGCATGCATGCACGCACACACACACACACACACGAATGAATATACACATACACTCTCTCAGAATGGAACCTGGAACAATAAGAGCAGATGGACACGATAATGAATATAATAGTCCTACTGTTTGACTCTAAATGTCCTTTATGCCATTTACTGCATGAACCAACAGTTTGGCCTGTGCTCTGGTGTTTGACACTGAATCAAATGAATAAAAGTGCTGTTATGATAATTCATATGAGTCATGGATAGGACCAACTAATTGCTTTTAGTGTCACTGTTCTCTAGAGATAGAAAGAGGTCTCTACACATAATCAGTGCTTATTAGCCTTCTTGCTAACTGTCATACAAGCTGTTCTATCTTTGCTATTTGTGTGAGAAAAACTTTAAAGTGAAAGTAAAATTATTTTAGGTTTGCTGTGCTCTTTTGCGGAGGTACATGCTGTATTTAAAAGAAAAGGCTTATTTCTCCCCTCCCTTCCTTTCCCCTCTCCCCTCTCCTCTCCTCTCCTCTCCTCTCCTCTCCTCCATCTCCCATCTTCTCTTCCTAATGTTAAATTAACACTTATAACCGATACTTATTGAATAAACAGTTTTAGTGTATCTCAGTTCCCAATGTGCTGTTATAATCACCACACATCTTTATTCATGGTGCCTGCTATGTGTGTGCATCTGTCTCTCTGCAAGCTGCAAATTAGCTAAACACATTCCCAATTCTGCTGCAAGTAAGACACGAAAAACAAAATCTCCAAATAAACCTTTGCTTCTTTCCTGTCTGTCTGTCGTCTGTCTCTCTCTCTCTGCCCCACCCTCTTCAGCCAGCCATCCACTTGATCCAGTTGGCATTGTGTCTGTGTGCTTGGATGCTTATTCGAGAAAAAGAGCACGGCAGAGGGAGATGTGTGTGCGTCTATGTGTGTGTTTGAGTACTTATGTGTGCATGCAAGCATGCCTCCAGTGGGCTGGGGCGGGTAAGGGGAGCTTCTTCACTGGCTGTCCCAGCGGAGAGGCCCTTTTCCCCGGGCTGACATTTGGACTGGACACCTGGAGGCATGACGGGGGGTTGCAAGAGTTCCCACTGTGCATGTGTGTGTGTGTGCGTGTGCGTCTGTGTGTTTTTGCGTCTGTGTGTGTTTTTGTCTGTGTGTCTCTTACGGGAGGAAGGTCGGTTGCTAGAAGCTTATTAGTTTGCAGGGTGTTATTGGCTTGTGGTTTGGTGTGTGTGTGTGATAGAGTGCATGTACATGGCTTGGGGATGGTGACTAAAGGTGTGTGTGTGTGTTGCAGTACATGTAAGCGTGTGTGCTGTGTCACATCAGGGTGGCAAACTACATTAACACAACATGTAGGGGTGCATGGAGCCACAGCTGTGCACAGGTGCAGGCTTATGTTGGACTTGTGTGTGTGTTTGGATTCTGAATTTATGTGGAAATGATTGCTGACTGGAGCTGGCTAATTTGAAATGTTTAGATATGGTAATAATATAATTCCTGAGTTTCAGTGCTGATACCAAAACAATACTTTAGTTGCACAAAACCCTCTCTCTTCTCATCAAACAATATATGCCAGATTTCTCAAATGAATCTGTGTTTACTGTTGTTTTAAAAAAAAGCAACCACACAGGAACTTGTGGCCAATTAAAATGCCAGTCTTTGATACCTGACAATATTCATTACTCCATGCAAAGGAACATTTCAGTCAGTACTCAAAAAGAGACTTAGATGTTATCAGATACAATGATATACAGTGTTTCTACTGAGATGTACTTTGCACTATATATGTAAAGCAATTCTGAATAATCTTTTGTCCTATTCACGTATTCTAAATTTTTCCTGTCTGTATTTCTCCCCCAGGGGAAACACACAACCTCCAGTCTCTCCACACCATCCTGTCTACTGGTTCTCCTCTCAAACCCATGAGCTACGACTACGTCTACCGATGCATCAAGAGTAACGTGCTGCTGGGCTCCATCTCAGGTGACTGAAAGGCTCTGATACAGGCTCTTAAGTTGCATCTACGGATACAAATAGCAACGGCTTTTGCCAAATATTGTGTCTACTACATTAACAGTTACTAGAGATACAACTCAATTAAGTCCTGCCCACCCTGGAGGGGAAAACAATTCATTGCTCTCCATTGACTTTGTACTGAGTGAAGGTGTCTCCTTGTCACTTCTGTCAGCTAGCAAACAACAGAAAAATGCCTAAAAGCGGTTGTGATTAATGATGAATGAAATCTAATGATTTTAGCTAGCTGCAAGCATTTTGTTAGCGTTTCAGCTCTTGGTTGCATATCATGGCACTGATTGTTCTCCCCAATGGTGGGCGTGATTTTTAGAGTATGACGTTTTGCGCTCTCTCTATCTCTCTCTCTATAAACACAAACAAGCAAAATAACAAAATAAAAAAAGAATCTGCGGCACCAAGACAAAGGCACTGACGCATTCAAAGAAGATTCTGAAAAATGAATCGTGTAGGCTGCGGGTGGTGAGGGAACTGTGCATTTCTAAATGTACAGTTCCCTCACCACCCACAGCCCCCCCACACAGACAGACACAGGAACTCTCAGCTCTTTGTTGTGTTGACAGGGTAATAGAAAGCTACCTGTCTCTCTCAGTGAGTCCTGAAATGTTTAACATTTAGCACAGCCTAGGTGACTGACGCATTACAGACACACACATGCACATATGCAGACACACATACACACCGTGACATATAGGTGGAAGGATTAGACACACAAATGTAGACTGAAATGTCATCCACAAGGCAAAAATGTGGAGAAAGCCAGACAGAGAAAGGTGCAGCAAGAGCTGATTTTCTTCTAAAACTTACAGAAATATGTTTTTTCTGTTACTTGTGTCAACAAATATTGTATTGGCACCATGCTGGCAGTCCAACTTGTGCACCTTGGATTAGTTATTGTGGTAATGATGAAGACTGTGTGAGAATCTTTCCCTCATTCACTAAACACTCAGTGCCGGATGTTGCCTTTCATGCTCTGGAAGCCCTGCTACCTCGTACTGAAGTGAATGCTAGCTCACTTGTAACACAGTGTGGTGCATATTTGGACTAACATTGATTCTTTAGCTATATTGTGTTAACAGGGCGAGTATTGTAATCATAAAACAAAAAATAAAAAATATATATGCAATATATCCAAAATAGTGCCACAATAGTCTGACTCAGTGTAAGTCCCAGAGCTGGCAAGGCAGTAGGCGACTGAACTGTCAATCACAGCTGTCAATCAACGCCCACACAGCAGACATCAAACCTTCCTTTAAGACTTCTTATTAATGGGGCAATAATTTCCAAAATGACCAACAGTACACTTATAAGAGGGCCTGAATTTAGCGGTTGAGACTGTAAGCACTTGTTTTTAAAAAAAAAAGAAAAAGAAGAAAAGAAAGTCAATGTATTTCTAGACAGAAACTATTCTATTGAAAATTACAAAAATTAGACCCTGGTTCATTATTTAGAATTACAGGACTAAATTTGTGTGTGAGTGTGGATATAAGGGAGTGTGGGCTCATGTATGTGTCCGTGTGTGTCTTGCCCCAGTCAGTTTCTTCCTTGTCGCCAAGGGCAACAGCAGGCTGCAACCCCGTTGGCTGCCAACCGACCTAACCTTGACCCCCAAGGTCAACACTCTGTGCCTGTGTGTGTGTTCTTAGGATTTATCACAGCATATGTGAGTGACTGGTGGTCACAGTGACATATGTGATGGGCCCCTTTGCTGATTTCACCCTGTGTGACAGTGTGTGTCTTTGTGTGAATGTGTCCACAAACATGTGCTCGAGTTAAAATATGAATATTTTGACATACTGTATAAATATTGTGTATTTCACTTTGACTGTGTGTGTGTGTAATCCTGTCAGCAGGGATGTCAGACCCCCATTGCTCCTCATTGAGGCATTTTAACACTTTCACTGCTGGATTCCCTCCGTTCTAATATACCTCCGTCTGACTGCCCATATGTCGCTCCTCTGCTCCCCTTTTGCTCCTTCGCTTGTTGTCTCCTCTCTTTTGATTATTTTTTCCCATTAATTTGCCAAGTTTTAGCTTGTGTATTCTTTTCATATTTCATTTTTTGAATACATTAATACATTCCTAGGTTGGCTGTTTGCCTTTTTGTATCATTTGGTGGCTTTGTCCAACCCCAAACTGTGCCAGAAGAGGTTCAAAGCACTCATGCCTACACATATGAAAACACACGCACACACATACAAAATATATATATCAACCAAGAAGTTCAAAACTCTCTTTCTTCACTGTTCAGAATAGTCACTGCTGTTAGAAAACATCTGGTCAGTGTGACACAAAACACACAATACACACATGATGGAGTGTGTGTGTATGTGTATGGGCGTGTGTGTGTACTCACCCATTAAAGTGAGTATAATAATAAAATATTTGCGTGCCTTCCCACTATAAGTGTGTGTGTTTAATCAGAAGACAAAGTTTCCTCTTCCTCCTGGGAGCCAATTAAAGCTCAATAAAGAACCTGGTAGAAAGTGAGACGGAGAGAGAGAGAGAGAGAGAGAGAACAAGTATAAAGAACAGAAAGACAGAAGAGAGGAGGAAGGAGTGGTAGAAGGGCAGAGAGCAGCTGAGAGGAGGCAAACAAGATGGATGGATGAAGTCTGTGATACAGAGAGGAAACAGAACAGGGAGGTAGAGATGGAACAATGGGAAGCGAGATGAATAGAATATGTCAGAAATAGTAGATGATTGGAAGGTAGAAAGAGACAAATGGATGGTGCAGCAAAGGAAGTGTGTGTGTGTGTGTTTGTCTGTGTTCATAACAGTTTTAGGAATGTACTGCAATGGAGTAGTACTCCTATATAGGTCAGTGGTGGTGGAGCAGGGCGTTAACATTGCCAGCTGATATCAGACTGATACTGTTACTGAGTTTAATCATGACTCAGCGCAGTGGTCATTGTGATATTTTGCTATGTAACTTTATCCCTGCTTGACCACTCCTACATTGCACTACAGTACATTGCAGGCACTGTAATTTTAATTTAACAAATTATGTTTAATTTATGTGTACAATTTCATACAGAGGTTTTTGTATGTTTTTTTTGTTGCTGGTCCCAGCTTCAAATGCTAATGTGTTAGCAATAGGCAAGTATTGTATAGTATATGTATTTTGTTGTATGTCTAGATACCTGATAAATGAAAGTCTGATATATTCCTGCTTCTTTTATCTCTGGTTTAGTCTCCGCCACGTCCAATGGAAAATATCTTGCTCTTTGGCAGCAGTTAGCCAATAAAGACTAAAAAGCATTATAGAGCCAGCGCACTGGGAGCCTACTGGTTCAAAATTATTTATTAACTGCAACATCTGTAGTTAGATTCTGGCTTTTGACCATTGTTGCATGCGCCTCTCTCACTACCCTTATGTCCTGTCTCTATACACTTCCGACTGTCAAGGCGAGAACTGATCTGAATGAAAATAATAATAGACATAGTTAAATATAAGCAAAACTGTTTGTTGTAATGAAAATGGGCAAATTTAAGTGAGATGTTTCATATCTGACCATCAACCAACTAAATCTTTTCCTCTCTGTGTTTTCTCTCTGACCAGGCGGCACTGACATAGTGTCATGTTTTATGGGTCAGAACCCAGCAGTTCCAGTGTATCGGGGTGAGATCCAAACAAGAAATCTTGGCATGGCTGTGGAAGCGTGGGACACTGATGGTAAGAGTGTGTATTTGTGCAAGTGCATGTGTGAATTGCCCTGGATTGAATATAGTCAAGGGATTTGTTGAGCAGCTCACATTGACAAAAGGGAGGACTCATCACCTTGATGTGTGAAGAAAGTGGTTAATTTGAGTCCCAAGAGAGACTGGGAAAAATATTAATGGGGTAAACTAACCAGAAGCACCAAAGCACAATAAAAAACTGCTGAGATGCCCCCGGGCAAACTGTCTTTCTGTGTCTGGAGCTAAAGGGAAAACATTAGTTGTACTTGGTTGTTGCCATGTACCTGTATGTGTTGGCATGAATGTTAAACTTTTCATTGCAGAAAAATAGATAGTAATTACTGAGCCTTCCCTGGGTAAACACAGGTAAAAACTTTAGGGAAACACTTTTTTTTTTCATGAAACCCAAACAAAAAAAGAGAGCGATTTTTATCTTGCTGGGAGTCTTCAAAGCCCTGTATGTTTTTCTCATTGGTTTTAGTCCCCTCATTCCCCAGCTTCCGATCCCTGCTGCAGGCTGCACTGGCGAGTTTCCACCACCTCAAAGGAGAGTGGATTGAGGGATAATTTAAAGGCAGTTTTGTAGGAAAAGCTTGGGATTATTTTAGTCCATCTCTAAGCCTATAACACCATCCTGAGGGAGGAGGTGAGGGTTGTGTGAAACCACACACTAAAGTCTATCAGGTTTACTGAGTGTGGGATACATTACCAGGTGACTTTTTTTTTCACCCAAGAATGATTTGTGTAGGTCTGTTTTTCTTAGTGCGTGTGTTTGTGTTTGTAGGTGTGTGCACACTTGTATGTGTGTGTTGTAGTAAGGTATAACTGGACTTACTAGCTTTGTTTTCATTCTGGTGAAATGTGTGTGTGTTTGTGCTATAGGTAAGCCTGTATGGGCAGAGAGCGGGGAGCTGGTCTGCTTGAAGCCAATCCCCTGCCAGCCTACACACTTCTGGAATGACGAGAATGGGAGCAAATACCATAAAGCATACTTTTCTACATTTCCTGGTAAGTGCACAAACATATATAAACAGTGTGTGAGTATGTGTCGGCATTCTTGAATACAGTGTATGCTTACACAGAGAAACTGTAAAAAATAGACTTGTATGATGCAATGTAATACAGTAGCCAAATAAAATGTTTTACCAAATTTAAAACCCGTGATTCGTTTCTTTACCACTACTGCATATAAAAATGTAGAATTTAACCTTCTTTCAAGCATTTTATTAAAATATTGAGTTTATTTTTTATTGCATGTACTGTTCTTGGTCAATTTGAGTTGGATTCTTTGGTTTGTTTTTACTACTACAGTATTTCTACAAAAGTAATCTCCCTGACAAGACAAAAAAAGTTTCAAATTGAACTAAGTTGTGTTTTCTTTCCCTCTCTCTAGGTGTGTGGGCCCACGGAGACTACTGTAAAATCAACCCAAAGACTGGAGGCATTGTCATGCAGGGCAGAAGGTCAGCCCATTAACCTACTACCTTGCTTCTTTAGAGCCCTGTATAAAATTTCTTTATGTCTCAGGAACAAAAGAAAGGGATGCTGTAAATCAAGCTAAATATTTCAGTGTGTGTACCGTAGTGGATTTTATGTCTATACTGCCATGTCATGTAATGTAATGATGTGCAGCATGATGTTTTGTTTCCCGATGAGAGACACAAAAGGTTTTGAATGTTGAACTTGTGTTCACTTTGCAGTGACGGGACGTTGAACCCCAATGGAGTCCGTTTTGGCAGCTCGGAGATCTACAACATTGGTGAGCATTTAAAAGGACATGTAGAGCAGGGTGTGGGTGTAAGAAAAGATGCAAAGAAACAGCAGTGAGTGTGAGCTTAAATTGAGTCACGATTCCTTTTATGTTATGACATTTTGCCATACCATCATTTATCTTTTAAGTCTATACACATCAGCAACAACAGAATAGCAAAATCTTTTGCAAAACACTGAATCTTTTCTTCTTGTCTCCTCTGTTCCTCTTCTCTGTGTTCCCTTACTCTCTTCACCTCTCGCCCCTTCTTCTCTCCTTGACTCTCATCTGCTTTCCTAATTCATGTTTTGTCTCCTCACCCTATTCACTGCCCTATCCTCTACTTCCCCCTTCTTTCTGCAGTGGAGGCGTTCGAGGAAGTGTCAGACAGTCTTTGTGTTCCTCAGTACAACGCTGATGGAGAAGAGCGAGTTATTCTGTTTTTAAAGATGGCACCTGGAAAGCCCTTCAGCCAGGAGTTGGTGGCAAAGATTAAAGGAGCCATTAGAAAAGCTCTGTCTGCCCGACACGTACCTGCCCTGCTGCTGGAGACCAGAGACATTCCTGTAAGAGAAATATGAATATCAATCAGATATAAAGAAACCTGTCAGATTATCCTTTCGCAGTGCTTACAGCTGTAAAAGTAAGTTCTGTCTCGAATGACAGCCCTTTTCTTCTTTCACCTGCAGTACACCATCAGCGGGAAGAAGGTGGAGGTGGCTGTGAAACAAGTGGTCGCTGGTCGGGAGGTGCTGCAAAGAGGAGCTTTCTCCAATCCTGATTCACTTGACCTCTACAAGAACATTCCTGAACTGCAAAACTACTAAAGAGGGAGAAAGAACAAAAGAGAACCACTTGATAAGAATTCAGACTAGTTTTTAAATGAACTTTTTATTCAAATATACTGGTACAGGGAGATGTGCAAATAGCATTACATGTGCTGTTCTCAGAAGTACCTTCAGCTTTGTACAAGGCAAAAAAGAGGAAACACATCTGTAGTCAAAATAATACAAAAATGACATGAAAAATATGTATGTATATAATAACAATAAGTCTATGGTATCAAGCAGACCAGACACTTTAAACACATGAGCTCTGTTCCATAGGCCAGCTTGCAGTGTGTGATGAAGCAGCTGCTAAAATGTTGTGAACGTAAATGTGAACTGGATTAATCTTTTGGATGTAACATTATGTTGCGCAGCAGTTCTTTTGAATACAACACTGCCAACGGAAAAGTGAAATTTAGCATCAAGCGCTTTGCTTTGGGTTCAGTCTGATTGCTATCAACTAGTGAAGAACCATATCTCTCTGTGTCACCCAAAAATCCATGGAAGTGTGCTGATAAACACACACAAAGATTGGGGATGAACACCTCAGCTCATATCACCATATCATTGCTATATGGTGTGTACTGCTTTATTAAATGTATATAAATATGAACATATATATATTTTTTGGACTGTGGAATTGCATTAGCATTATGCATTTAAAGATATTGACCCAAACCTGTTAACCAAAGTAAGTCACAGATTTTAGTTGTAACTTATTAGGAGATTGGTCAAAATGAGCCGTGGATGAAACTAAACTTATTGAACTTTTGTCCTAACCTGAAAAAGCTAATGATCTCTTATGATTTTTTGACCGTTGGTTCAATTTCATTCCGCCCAACACATCAAGGCATGAACTGATGTAATGTCATTTCTCTTCAAGGGAATGTTTTTTTGCTCACATTTGCTCATTCCTTATTAATCAAGCAATTGTATGAATAAGTCAGTCAAGATCAAGATTGTGATTTGAAAGTGAGCAAATGTTCATTTCACCTCAAAAGCCTGTATTTATTAGTTCTATATCTATGTTCCATGTTTGTCAAAGTGTTCTCTTTAAATAGCTGCAGTATCGCTTTGTACATTTAAAAAGTTGAACAGGCTGAAGGCAAATTAATGCAATTAAAGATGAACTGCAGTGTTTTTGCTCAATCGTAGCACTATTGAGCAAAATGGGAACAATAACACGAACAAAAGACGCATGTTGGGATAGAAAAGATCAGATCAAGTCTGTGAAAGATATCAGTGAAGCATTTGATCTTCTGGGAAAGTTGGAGAAAGATTTTCATACTAATGTAGCCTTTTTTTCTTACTGGACTTCTGTGTTGTATTTGATTCTGTTTAATTTCCTTTTGATTCAATCTCTGTCAGTTGTTTCCGTTACGATAATATCAGACATTGTTTAAAACTATGAATGTAAATAAATCACCGGGAAAACTCTGGAGTTCATCTTTAATGTAAAAGTCACTGCTTATATTGGAGTGAATTTCCTCCTTAAAGGTACCCTGTGGAGTTTTAGACCAATATGGAGCAATGTTTTGATGAGTGGGTCCCTGTTTTTTTTGCGACTCCTATTTCAACACTTTTTGGTGAGAAACACTGAATGTAAACAGAACTTTGTTGTTTAGACGAAAACTCCACAGGGTACCTTTATAGACCGAAGTCTCAAAGATGCACAGGTTTTTTCTCATCATTGTACATTTCACTTTAGTACTGTAAATGCGATATTGTTCATTGTGATGCTGGTGAACTTTGGTATATCTGCCATTCCATTCTGTAGCATGCATGGAGATTATGCAGATTTTTTCTTGCACCAAACTTGTCTTCTATAAGGCTGATGGTTTGAAAACAAAGTTCTTGGGTTTATCACATGTCAAAAAAACAAAAACAAAAAAATCTGTTGATTCTGTAAGGTACTTCTCAAGTAAATCTACCATTTCATTTATACTTGTTTTGGTGTTACAAGAAAATTTAATGAATCAGATGTTTCTTTGATCATTTTTACAACTGATAATTTCCTCTTTCCATTCTCTACTATAGGTGTAGTTCATGCTGAAGTTGACAGAGTCACGATTGGATGTGAAGTTTACACATTTTTTTCAGAAACCACTTCAGTATTAGAAACTAATTTAGCTATGGAGATAGACAGTCAGACAGATGGATGGACATTTTTTATTTTCCACAAAGGGAAATTAAGTTTGCTCAGGTCAGTACCATACTAACAGAGAAGAGTATAAATAAATAAAATAAAAACAGTTCAAAACAGGAGGTGTGATTCCAAGAGAAAGGATTTTAAGAGAAAAGCAATTTATTTTACTTATTCTGGAAATGTGTGTCTGTGTGTGCACAAGCATGCCTGCATGGCAGTAGATCCAGTTCTTCCAGATGGAGGGGGCAAGGGGCTTCTGGGGGGTTATGTTTGTTAAGATGGTATGAAGCTGGTCCTGCCCCTGTTTGTTTTGAATACAGGAGCAGCATATATCATACCAGGAAATGCAGGATCTTAAAGTGGGTCCAGAGGTTATGAGTTGAGTCCCTTGCTTTTTTCACTGTCCTCTGGTTATAGAGCTGCTGGAGGGTTGAGCATTGCTCCCCACAAAGCTTGGACCCCAAGGTGATCACCCTTTGCAGATTGGCCTTATTGGTTTCTGAGAGTCCCTCATACAAAGCCAGAAAACAAAAGGTGAGGAAGATCTCCATATGGCACATATAAAAGCTGTGGAGGATGTTAGGGGTTGCTGCCAGATGCCTCACCTGCCATCGGAGGTAGATTCGCTGCTGGCACTTGTTGAAAATGGTTTGTGTGTTGTCGTTGAAGGTCAGCCCGCTGTCTGTGATGGTCCCAAGGTACTTGTAGCTGCTAACCCTCGCCACAGCCTCTCTGTCGAGTGTCAGCTGTTAAGAGGGTCAGCCTTCCACCAGAAATCTATAAGGAGCTCTTTTGTCTTCACATTTATCTGGAGAAAGTACTCCTTGTACCACTGGTGCTCACATTGTCCAAACCCCACAGATCATTTGCACAAACAGGGCTGGGGAAATCACTGTCCCCTGGGGGCATGACAGGAAAGGTATCCAGTATCCAGAGGATCATATGGGGATCCACCTAGAGCGGTGGATGTGTGGCTGTATACAGTTGAAAACAGGAGAAATCCACAAACAGGATCCTGGCATCTGCACATGGCTTAAGTGACTGTAGGTGGTATGTACTGAGCAGTTTTGCCTGTAGGGAAACTGCAGCAGATTGAGGGTGCGGCTTATTTGTGGGAGCAGGCAGTGTAGCACTACTCTCTCCAGACACTTTACCAAGACCGATGTGAGGGCCACTGGTCTACATTAAGTTTTACAGGGTGGTTGGTCTTGGGGATAGGCCTTATCTCAGAGCACTTCCACAGTGTAGGGATGGTGATCTCCTGGAGAGAGCAGATGAAAAGATGACAGAGAACGCTGGCTAGCTCATCTGAGCATTCCTTCACCACCCTCACTTTAATAAGATCAGACTCCGGAGCCTGTAACTAACATGACGTGTAAGGTGTACATAGGAATATAAATCAACATTTACAGTTTTTAACAGCTTTACTCACTGATTCTGAAGAAAAGACCAATCAGCAAGTGCTGATTGGTCGCTGAAAGCTTGTTTTAACCCCTGCTTCCATGTCTGTTCCTGCTAAGAAGTCCAGCTTCAGCTTTGGGTGTCATTAGGGACTGGTAGACTGGGGAAATAATAGAGTGTGTATGTGCTTAGTGTGATTGTGTATGTTGTGAAGAGTGTGCAGAAGCCAATCATTTTGACAGACATCTACCTTATAAATAAACTTGGCAGTTTTTAAAACTCCCTGTAACCTTTAGAAGTGTGAACGCTTAGACCTGCCAGTCAGATAAACTTCAAAACTTAATAGTTGAGAAAAATATAAAAAGGCAGACTTGGGTAGAGTCCAGTTATTCAGTTGAAAAAGTGTCACTAATCGAATGTTCTAGTATTTTATTTATTCCTACCTTCAGTCATTCAAACGTAATAGAGTGTTTTGTTGGCAGTTTGTAAAGGAGATGGGTGAAGAGAGAAGATGGAGGGCCAGTAAATAGACAGAACTGAGCAGCATGGGGTGAACATAGGAATATTGACAAATTAAGAGCTGTTTGTCAAATTCACACATACAAACCATCTGATGAATATAAATGGAAAGTCCCCCCAAAGAGTGTGTTGTTGTATGAATCATCCCTGTGGTCTCATAACAGAACACATTACAGACCGAAAAAGTATTCTGTTAGCAGCTCTATTGTACGCTCTTTACTTACATGGGTTGACAGTTACTTCACTGTTTATGCAATTTAAAATTGTAAATTGAAACTGCAGAGACTAGACTGAGACTGACAATTTATCTTCAGTTATTTTTGTTTTGAAATGACCATGGTGCCGACCTAAAGGTTTTTCTTACATAATGAAGGAAATAAATCATGTAAAGTGACTAGATTGAAATGTGATTGACTCCCGACTAGTCAGAAGTCGCCATTGGTGATTGGAGGCGCAGTGTCAGAAACATGTTAATTTGGACAGACGCAGAAACCAGAAAAATGTTGTAAATATCTGTCTATTATGTCATGCATGTTTCTAGGGCTGCTATTAATGATAATTTCAATATTAATGTATCTTTCAAATATTTTTTCAAATATTGTGTCATCGTTTATTCTTTAAAATGTTAAGAAATTGTGAAAAAGCTCAATTTCCCAGAGCCCAAGGTAACATCTACACATTGCTGATTTTGTCCATCCAACAGCACAAAACCCAAAATATGTTCCGTCTAACAAATTATCCTTAGCAGTAGGTCATTTACTGGAAATTGTTTCCAAAGCTTTGCAATCAAAGGACATCTTTACATTACGGAAGCTAAAACCATTACATTTGGCACTTGATAAATGACCAACTCTGTTTTTCTGTTTTCTACTAATTGATAAATTGACTTAACATCTGGGCATTACTATTCACTTATCCCTTGTATCACCTTAATGTAACAATACATTTCTAATTCACCATTACAAAAACTATTACTGTTGAGATACTATTACTTCTTGTGAGAAAAAATATTGAGCTTCTGTAGAGACAATGGGGGGTTTCGAATCCACTTCAGTAGTTTTTTAGATTGTCTTTTATTTTTTTTAGCCTGTAGCATTAGGCATATACTGCAGCCTACATGGTTGCAACATGTATTAAGGACATTTCAATCTTTAAACATTTCATTGGGCTCCTTAAGATAACAACTCCTGGGTTTTTTCAACCCTTTAGTGTAGTTTGTACAGCACATACTCTTCCTCACTTCAAGTTCTGATGAACCCACTATCGGCTCCATATTTATCCTCCTATCTCAGAAGTAGGAAATGTTCCCTCTTCCCAGCTATGTGGCATGTGTTATTGTTCCTTCCTGTTGTATCCTATCTTCTATGTCCCCAATTATTCTCAGGTGACGGTGTGTTCAGTGAAGCCCACCCCTCCTCCTCACCCCCATAGGAGACTTGTTAAATCTAAATTGGTTCCCACAGAGACTTTCTTCTGAAAGGCTGATCACATCAATAAAGAGCTTTACGTCTTGTGCAGATGTCTTGCTGACAGGAATGTAGCAGAGACATGTTTAATCTTGAAGTGAAAATGAAGCATGTCACCCACTCACTGTCATATTTAAATCTGGAGAATGGAAGGAAGCCTCCATTTTAGTCTGGTCAAAGGAAACAGGATCACTACGGGAGTTGAGGAGAGAAAGAGCTTTATTTATTCTTCAAGCTGTTACTGTATCCAGCAGGAATCGGCAGAGCAGGTGGGGGTCAACAGTTACTGACAGGCTGATGGGGAAGGAATCATTCTTAATGTCTTGGCAAGTTGGATTTGAGTTCATTTATAATATACTGAGTGGATGGGGGTTTTGGTACTAAAGCATGGGCAAATCTCTGCCCACCTAAGATGGAAACAAAATGCATCAAACATTTCACTTTTTTAAATTCGCCATAATTTCCAGAGATGGTAAAACCACCTTGTTGGTCAGTCCACATTGAAATATCTCAGCAACTATTAAATGGATTACAAAGGAAATTTGAACATAAATTCATTGTTCCCAATTGATAATGACATTCACTGATTTTAATGATCCCCTGACTTTTCATCTAGTGCCACCGTGAGGTTGACATTTGTGGTTATGTGTCTCGACAACTTTCAGATGGATTACTATTAAATTCTGTGACATAATGTCCCTCTTAGAATGAATTGTAATAGCTTCGATGATCCCCTCGTTTTTTCATCTAGTGCCAATTGCAGGTCAAAAATTAATTTAATGCATCATAGTCTTTGGTTTATCAACAAATACCTGCAAAACAAGTGCTATTGTGAATAATGTTTGAATATCTGCTCTGATTGTGTATGTTATTATAATAACAATACAAAACAAAAACTAGAGGGAGTAATTATATCCAGAGACATCGAGGTGCATAATTGTAGAAGGGAACCTTCAGTGTTTTTCAACCTGGTCCCTATTTTCCCATCATTTCATGCCTCACTTGGTATCTAAGTCTTGCTGTCTTGTTGTTTTTGCTTTTATCTGTATACTACTAGAGGACTGTAATGGAAAAAAGCCTTCAGGCTTTATTGTATTTGTATCTTATGCAGGTATTGTTGCAATGCATCCAATGTTGTTGGGATATTGTACTTGAAACAAAAACTTTAAACCTCATCATGGTGCTAGAGGGATTGTCAGGAAATGACCAAAAGTTGTCATTTTCTGGGCACCCTGCACCAATTTCATGGAAATCCACAAAATAGTTGCTGAGATAGTCTGGACCAGAGTGGGTGACTGACTGAACACTTTTAAGTTTCTATGGTCACCCTATATAAGCCTTGGATGAGATGATTGACCTCAAACTTAGACAATATGCTATGTAAAATGGCTAAAAGAGACAACCCGTCATCATGCTACACTAAAGGGGTTAGAGTCCACATATGGTTTAAACCCTCTTCACATCACATGTCACTATTGTCACTGCCACACCCATTAGTTCAGAATGTCAATATCAAGGATAAAGAGTGCAGAAAGTGTCAAATATTGATCAGTGGTACCTGCTGTGTCTGGCTATCATGACAGGATGTGTGCATGGAATATTCCTAAGACAAAACACAAATTGATTACTTTAAGCCCTGTACATGACAGTGGAGGGGATGGGAAACTGTTGGTGCCAATCGACATACATTTTACTAGTTCATGTTGAAGTGTCTGACTATGGTGTCAAGCAACATGCTTCTGGGTGTATTTCTTGAAACTACCATGATCAGAGATCAAATTAGTATCGCCACAAGAAAAGTTTTGCATTGTTTTGTGTGTACTGTAGGTTCAACCTTTTTTTTTTATAAACAAAGTAGTATTACACACACAATTATGGAATATAGAGTGCTGTTACTGTGCTAAAAATACAAGATTGCATGAATCATCAGAACACTTAACCTTTAGGGTAACTGATTTTCTCCAGCGCTGAACAAAGGACAGCAGATACCGGATGATAATCTTTGAATATGTAAGGAGCACAGCATGATGGTATGACTCTTCTACAGTAAGATGACTTTGATCTCTGCTCTCAAAGTAGAAATGCTAATCTTTTCATGTGCTCAGTTACTTCTGTAAAGCTGTTGTCTATAGAATAACTAAAATATGTGGTACTTTAAAATGAAAATGATAAATTGATAAAGTGCAACTAAAGTTCATGCTTCCCACGTCCGTACTGCACATTGATCCTATAGAAATGACTGCAACCAAGCACCCTGATTATACAACAAGAAGGATAATTTGAAGTGTGAATATTCATAATATTATTATAATATTATAATATTATGTAAAGAGCTTAATGTTTAGTTTGGATTATTTGAAAATACACTAATATAAATCTTATATATTTGTCATTTAAACTAGAAAATTCGAGCAAAAAACGCCAACCATATCTTAGCAATTTTGTCTTCCTCAAGGTCCTGCATTTGAAGACATAAAAAGTGTCTTACAAATACATTTGAACAATGCTAAGTAGGTATTTTAAGGACAGCTTTTTCACTGTCATCTGACAAGTGCCTGATGGAGAAAAGTAGCCTATTCAACTGAAGTATAAAACATCAAGGTACAGTATCCTCATAAGGGCACGCAAGCGAACACTGTCAGAGGAAATCCTTTTCCTTTAGTCTCCTCTTAAGATGAGATGAGCAGATGTAATTTTAGTTGCATGTGGAGCCCCAGTGTTTATTTTGCCTCCAGGATTTGTGTTTCTACAGCCATGATTTCTATAGTGTTTGATGCAAATTACAAATACTGTATGCTGTGATTATAACACTATCTTCTATTTCATCTTGCTCCCCATGTAAGACAGTCTGTCTGAGAATGTAACAGGGTGTTTCTGCATTGAAAAGCAGAAGACAGAAGACAATTCTGGCCTGCTTTCCAAAATGAGAGAACTCTATGGTAATTTTAGGAAATATTGTTCAACAGAGTACTACATGGATCGGATTTTCAAAATTTTCCCGCCACTGACACCCATAGATCAATCTTGGATTCCTCGATTCCAATCACATGAACAGTGGACAGCTCCAGGTAAATAATATCAAGAAATGTGAGAATCTAGTTGTTCACTGAAAGCTTATCGGGGTGTTTCCACCTCATAGCTACTAATTTTTTGGCTGCAGTAAGGCCAGCAAAAATAAGAGGCAACAGTACATTTAAATTGATCATATTATGTGAAATTAAGATGATATATTTTTAAATGAAGATAATTCAGGAAATACGCTTTAAAGAATATTTTTTGCTTATTTTCAAATGCTTTCATGGAGAGGATGATTGACTAGAGAATGTTCATGTTGAAAGTGTCTGTGACAGTCCTGCATAAGACACTAGTACTCGTAGGTCCATTGGAAGATACACTTTCTAACTGGATCACTGTGTGCTGAAAAAAAATGAGCACATGGAAACAGAACCAATTTGATGTACCTAAATTATCCTTCTCGATGTCTCTGTCTGCGTTTATCAAACTACCGCAGAGTGAGAGATAACAGGAGCATGGCACGTGGAAAGAAATAGACACAATCAAGAAAAATGGGAAGAAGCAGTGTGAGTGAGAGAGCGAAAGAGAGAAAGCAAACCTAATAGTCAGTTGGAGACAGGTGAAGCAAGTTGGCACAGTTAAGAAGCAATAAGGCAAACCAGAGAGGGGGAGAAGGTAAAGGAAATAGAGAAATGAGAGAGAAGATGAATCATATTTGAAGTCACAAATACACGCCAGACGGGCTGAACGCCATGAACATTTTGATTTTTCTCCAATTTCACCCGTCAATCTTGTCAGGGGTTTTTTTCTCTTCTTTTTGGGATTGTTCAGCTGTAGGTGGCTCCTTGCCTTGTCTCCTCTCCAGCTCCCGAAGGCATCACTGACTTTCTAAGTGCATCAGTTTAGCTCCCTGAAAAATCCTGGCTCTCATAAGTGACAGCAGAGTCCACAAGTGAGAGTGTAAAGTGAGAAACTGTTAAAATGTGTTGGAGAAGGTAGTACAGAGTTTTTGTTTCCCACATTCTGGGATTAGTTCTATGAAAAATAGTTAAAGAGTGGGATGCATTTTGGCAGTTTAACCAGCCAGAATATGTGTGTGTGTGTGTGTGTGTGTGTGTGTGTGTGTGTGTGTGTGTGTGTGTGTGTGTGTGTGTGTGTGTGTGTGTGTGTGTGTGTGTGTGTGTGTGTGTGTGTGTGTGCAAAGGCTGTACAATAATGTATGATAGATGTAGGACAAATGTATGCCTGGACACTTTTACCTCTCTGTGCAGGCCTTCTCTAAAATGACTCTCTGTTTAAACAGTCTTAGTCTAGTTATCTAGTTTTTTATGTTTTTATGGATTATAATATTAATTACAAATAATTAAAATTAGCCAATTTCTTCCTTAATTAGTGTTTTTGAAATAGAAACGTTTGTAATATTTGAGCAGCCTACCACTCCAGTACATTTATCATATGCAACATAATATGTTTATGTGGCCAAATATGTCTCCACAGCAGTTTTGAGGACATTTTATACCTGAAATTTTGGTACAAGAGCATGGTCCTGAAACGTTTCACCCCTTCAGGTTTTGTGAAAAATCTGATCAGTGGCTTCTGAGATATTTCATTTGATTGACAGATAGATACAGCTGGATCCATCCAAGGGAGACAGACAGAAACAGACAGATGGATGGATGGATGGATGGATGAATGGATGAATGGCATGAGAGAAGACAAAAACCAGAGTGGTAAGGGAGGAAAAAGAGAAGGAAGTGTTGGTGAAGAAAGTTTGAAAGTATGGCTTCATAAGCTGCCAGTTATTTCACACTGGAAGAAGTTGAACTACAGCAAAGCCACAGTTCCCCGGAGAGAGATATAGTTTTGTTAACAAAGGTTACTCAGAAAAAGTAGTTCACAGTCCTTTTTAAAAATAAACATCTACATTTGTATGTTATATAATGTGAAAAATAATAATCACATGACTGCAGAAGCACCATTGATTAGGATCGTATCACTCATCTTTCTTCAAACAGTTCAGGTTCATGGAGTTCCGACTGCACACACTAATAGAAGGTGTCAGCAATGTGAATACAAAACAATGACAGAATGCCTCTTCATTTATTTTACATAGACTCTTTGAATGCTAATACGCATCAACCAGCACAACTGATATTTCAGCTTGCCATAATTGGAAAAGCACAGGTAATGATGGCTCCAGTGAGTCATGACAGTCTGACAGTGAGTCAACATGCACAATACCAAGACCCTGAAACTGAAGCAGCTAAATGGGATTCAGCCATCAGGGGTGTATTATTGTGTGACTGGTGCACCTGCAGTCTTCTGTGATGTCTTTTGTACTTTTGGAGCATCAGGTCGGGAGCAATTAAAGTCCAAAGTGAAGGTTTTTACAGCTGTTTTCAGATCTTATCAATGTGTTTAGACCAGAAAAAAATCATTCAAAACTCGTAACTACCACAGTTTTAACTCTTCAAGCACATACACCTCAAAATGTTGCCACAAGCCCCCTCTCTCTCAGAATGTAAATACATTTACCGTAGTTTTTGTAGTTTTTGAAATCTGAACCTTAATTGATAGGGAGTGTTGTCACGCTCTAACTGACTACAATACAAACTGCAGGTGGTCCCTCCTGTTTTTTAACGTACAGATTCTTTATTTCTTCAAACATGGTGTATACACATTATACATTTCACCCTTAGCTAATTTTGCTACCACTAATGATGTACAAATTGCTGTGCTACAAGCTTTAGTTTTAGGCAAATCAGTTTTCTTCTCAACCAAATTGGAATTTTTTTTCTCATACATCAGAGGTTGTTTGCTGGCTCAGTGGTTAAAACACTGTTCTCATGGTCAGCTTCCCTGTAAGATTTCAAGGTGATGGGTTCAATCCCTGCTCCTGGCATATTTACTACTTTCAAGGAAATACATACACACATCTGGTTCCAATCAGTTGATTTAGGCAGTGAGTGCATTCCAATATCCGCATCAGCATATTATTTAGTATGCCAGAAAAATATTTAGTATTTGCCATATATATGTCAAATGCAGTATGTCAAAAGTGTCAGAATGTCCTATTAAATCCAGTCACATTTTGCTGTATGAAAGCCAGCATGCTTTTCTGGCTATCCTGACCCAGAATCCTCTGTTTCGTAGAAGATACGTCACATTGACTGAGCCACAGAGAAAGAGCATCGACAGCACATTGACAGTCCAGTGATGGAAGCCGGAAAACCTTTTGACAATTTACATGATGGAGGCTACTGTGTGTGTTTGTTTTTAAACATGCATTTAAGAGAAGTGAGATGTTTTTCTTTCTGATTAACATTAAAACAATTCAAACCATGATGAAGACAGATATGCATGTGTGCAACAAGTGAGAAAGTGCTATAATATTAAAAGAGACTATGTATAAAGCAGCAGCTTGTAGCAGCTGGAGGGCTAATCAGCTGGCAGAAATAACATGCATTTTCTACAGAAATGCACATTCTAAATTATACTTGTGCTTTTCCTTTGACTTATCAAAATGCTCTCTGTGAAAAGAGCTTATATTCTCCAAAGTAAATGCAATAAAAAATAGTATGTAGTTTCAGCATTTATGAAAAACATTTTACATTTTGTCATTTGGCAGATGGTTGTATCCAAAGTGAAGCAAGGCAATATAGCAAAAGAGGACAGTAACTCAAAGAGCTGTGGTACAAATTCTCAAGTGGCTCTCTAGATGCAAGTGCAATGACAAAGAGCGCTAGACAATATATATTTTTATTTATCATTTTATCAAAGTAATAAATACACTGCGGAAAAACCATCAACTGTAAATTATAGTGTCAGTATAGTCGAATGCACATGAAGGTATAACTGGTTTATATGTATGTTTTGAAACTGTCTCCAACACTATGACCTGCTCTAGAATCTGCAGTTGGATAGGAGCTGCTTTCATATGTTCACACTGCATTATAGTTTATAGTTTATAGTAGTGCAGTCAGACTTACTCCCAGTTGATAAGTTGGACTGGAATGTAAATGTGAAAATACAACATGCATGTAGGTTTCAAGCAATGCAGTAATAGTTTTCTTTCTCCTTTTTTGATTGTGTTACATCGAATGACTTGAGGTAAGTGGATGAAATTGCTAAACAGTTGACTGCAAATTGTTTCTTTAAATAAGGTATAAAAACATTCAAGATTGGCTCAATGTAACATCCAATGATAATGGAGAAAGTGTTTTTATCTCCTTGCAGTGTTTCACCAATTCATTGAAACTTGAACCCAGAGCAAGAAGGAGAATATTCCTGTGTATACATGTTGGGGGAAAACAATACAACAGGTCCTGAAGACAGGAGAAACAACCTTGAGTAAAGCACTTTACTTCCTAAAAGTCTTTCTGTGCTGCTCGCTAGTCAGCAGAACAGTAGGCTATTTATGTGGTAACTGTGAAGAATGAAGTGCATGGAGAGAATAATGTGGATTTTTTTCCCACGGTTTTAGTCCATTAGCCCACATATACATCGATCTGTGTCCTTGATTGTGCGATTCCATTCACAAGGAGACAGAAAACAAAATTAACACAAAGTAAAGATTCTAAAAACGCACACAACCCTATTCAAGGTATAGCTTTCCATTTCTGTTTATCAGGGTCAGTGGATTACACAGGGATAAAGTGTGTGTCCATAACGCGTGTGTGCATACACACTTTCACATTCATAGACAGACACAGGAGAACACACTCTATCAGGGTAGCTGGATTACACAGGGATAAGCCTTGACTCTTGATATTGACCCACTGACTAAACAGACTCACACTTTAAATTTGCTTGCGCTGTGTACATGCACAAATACACCCACATAATATGGAACCATGGGTGCAGTCCCCACACACACACACACACACACACACACACACACACACACACACACACACACACACACACACACACACACACACACACACACACACACACACACACACACACACACACACACACACACACACACACACACACAGGCCAGTTTATTTAAACAGCAGGGACACACATACAAGTTCTGTTCTATTCTGATCTAGTCTTATCTATTCTGTCCCTGGTTGATTTTACTGTCCCATTCTGATTTGTTTTGGCCGAGTCAAACCTAAACTTACTACAGGCTTAGCCAAGGCAATACTTACTGATAATGGTCACTGATCCACTTTTAACTATTTGTTTTGTAGCATTGATGTTGTGGTATGGGCCAAATTAGCTTAACCAAGCCACAGTGGCAATTGCTAGGAAACAAACCATTCCTAATTTTGTCATTCCAGACAGCTGAAGACAAATTGTTTGTTGATGTTTCCTTTTATTTCCTCTTATGGGCTGATTTACAGTGCAGCAGTATTTCAATGAGTACAATTGGTAATGTCTGCATGCCACAATTAACTGTCATAACATCAAACCACGTGCATGTGCGTGCATTTTTATCCCTGTGTATGCTTTTGTTTGCCTGTGAGTATATGTGGGGGTTGCATCCATATTTGGTTACATACTGAGCTGAACAGGATGTGCATATTTGCATGAAATTGAAGGGGATGGAACAGCACCAATGAGAAACATGATTTTACACAGGCTTGCTTCTGCTTGAACCAGCATGCAAAAGGCAGATATGGCAACAAATACATTGCCTACTGAGGCGTAGAATTCATATTAGCATGCTTTTTTTTTTTAAAGGAAACTTTATATGGGGTGAATATACTTTGAACTTATCTGTCTTCTTCCCTCTGGTCTCCCATCATCAGTTGATACATTTTATTATAAGTGTTTCACACTGTATCTAATGACTTTCTGTAATGTGAAAAGGTTACATTTAGCATCACAGTTTTAGAGCAGACAGACGGCTGTCTTTCTCTCACAGTTTTTCAGTCGTTCTTACTTGCACACATACCTCAACACGCACAGAAATAAAAAACTTTATGCTACTGCAGCTGCCAAACACATTTAGTGCAGCTTTGAGGGTCGTGTAAATTAGGCTGAGAAATCATTATTGTGAGTCTAAATATGGCAGTGATATTAATCTGCTTTATGTAACGTATCATGGTCTCAGTGTGGGAAATTTCTCACCTCAGCACTCCAAACGGGATGGTGGATCGATTGAATGTCCATCAAAGTTATTAAAGAGGGTAAAGAACCATCACTGGGGAGTGTTTTCCTGTCTTAATCAGTCTCTCCTGGGAACCTGGATATCTTTATGGACCTCTTACATCTTGGCTGATGCTAATGTGTACTGCTTACAGAACCCTATTAAAGGCTGGGGAAATATTTGTTTAATGACAGCTCTGGTAACGATTCAGAACCTGTTTTTGTGAAATGGCACCATTGTCACCACTAAACCTGATGCACTAGTTCTACATTTCAGTTCAGCCAACCAACACTGATAAGGACAACTCTGATGACAGGTCTTTGTAATTCTAAGTATCATAAAGTGTTTCGTATTGGCCTGGAAACTTTTTCTCTTGGATACCAAGAAAAATTAAAATTTGCTCAACAGTATTATGCGCATATTGAATAAGATGACTATTTTGACTGACCGTTCTCTGGTCATAAACCACCTTTGAAACCATTAATTGGGAAGTTTTGAGTCCCTTCCAGATCTGAGATTTGGACTTGAAGAAAGAGGTACATTTTATTCAATTTGGTTACACATTCTCATCCCAGTGCAATTTCCCTAAACGTAATCATGCAGTGGTTGTCATGTGCAGATACTGCAGAAAGCGTGAATACATTCCTCAAAAAACTGAGATCTCTGCACAACTGAATATGCGACAGGTGCATTGGAGGGAAGTGCATCTTGAAAACAATAAGAAAGACTCCCACACACTGTCTCACTTCCTGCTAGAATATGTATTAGTTCACAACATTTCAGTCTCTCTGATCTTCATCAGAAAGCGAGAATGTGAAAAATGTTGGCATTTGACTAGGGTTGGCGTTTTCAAATGTGGCCCAAATACCTGAAACCATACCTGGGCTCATCTTGCCAGTTATTTAGAAGAGGGAGTCGGTGCTGCAGGTTTATTTTCAACATGCATGTTAGGGAAGATGGACTTGGCTACCATGAATAAAAAGCAATGGGAACTAGTCACACCTGGGTATTTTATAATGAAGCAGCACTTTCAAACTAGGTGCATTTCCCATCTGATTGCAATACTGGCTCTCATCTGTGTTTTGGTGCTATGTTTTCAGAGCCTTCTTCTATCAGGTGAAGCTTAATGAACAGCTGAGAAGAGAGTATTCAGCACTGCCCTCCAGAAAAAGAAGCGTTTTCTGATCTGACATCCCTATAGGCAGGGCCAAATCCTTTGTTAGTGCCTTCCAAAACCATTTCAAATCACCAATGGATAATTAAATCTGTTTCATGATCTTTAGGATTAGGGAAAGACTGTGATAACGAGTCCAAATAAGTACTTAGTTATGGTCTTGGTTCAGATTTCAATGATTATTCTGTTACAATAATGATCAAGAACAATTGCGGCCATGGTAAAAGAAACCAAGGTGATTTGACTTTCCTCCAAATACAAAGCCCTAACACACTATTCCCTGACAGGATTTATGTATTTCCTAAATGTCAGCATGATTTTCTATCATATATGATAGATAGGAATCCTCAGGGTTCTCTGAGTGCTTCATTTATGCGTTTTTTTTTTCTATCTCTACCTGCTTCACTCTCTCTCTGTCTCTTTTCCTTGATGACCTGCTGTGAATTTATCCTTACCCTTCCCTCTCTAGGATTATACTGAAGGCCATCATCTCCGTTCGGCCATCCGAAAACTGGGCAGGGGAGGAGGAAATCGCTTTAATTGGCCCAGAAATAGACAAGGAGACTAGGCTGGATCTAGAGGGGCAAGGAAGGGAGGAGGAGGGCTTGGAGCAACAGGAATGGAGGGTTTAAGGTTTTTTTTTTTATTATTAATTTCAATTTAACACTGATGTTCCCATGCTTGAGAGAGAAAATGGGTTCTGTCTGTCTCACTTGCCAAATGTTGGCCATAAATAGTACAGAATATAGTGCTGTATTATTACACTCAATACAAACGCCTGGTAAAAAGTGCTTTTCTTGAGGCAACCATGTGAACATAAAATTCTGAGCCACCCCTTCTTATTTTTACCTAATCCTCTGTCTTGAGCTCTAACATACACCTGAATCACTAATCCCAGTTTCATTTTTCAAGAAACCTCTGTGGGAATTTTGAAGAGTAACTGGTTGGTTGACTGACCAACTGGCTGTTTAATTGACAGACTAACCACATCTTGGATTAACTGACTGAAAAACACACCGGCTGATTCACTATCTGGCTGATAAAGTAATCACTCATTATCCTGCTGTCAATTTAGCCAATCACATCTCATCAGCTCATTAATCAACTAATTTGTTATCTGTTCCAAACAAGTGCCAAAACTACACACATCTATAATTAGAGACACAAATTATCTTATTAAGACTGATGAATACTTTGTCTTCTAATGCACTCTTGCATGCATAAACACACACGTGCACAAACACGTGCACACACACATACAAACACCACGCATACGCACACCCACACACACACACACACACACACGTTTCTTTGTTGTTTACATCATGTTGATCATAATGCCAGTATGTATTTATCAAAAAGTTGTCATTTTGACCATTAAGTATTTATTATAATGATTAATACATTTGCTTTAGATGAAGTCATGTGAGAAAAAAGTCACATTTTGACTAATCCTCTCTCCTGAGCTGAAAGTTGACAGTGTGGTGTCCAATATATAAGTGACATTTAAATAAAGATGTGGGATACTAGTCTATACCATTAGACACTTGACCGAATGATTAAACAGCATTATTTACAGTTCATATTCTGACTAGCCAATCAAATTTATGATATGTTATTTTTTGTTCCATGTATGCAAATCACAATATAACAGATTTACTTCACAAACAAACTACCTGATTGTTATCTGTCTGATTTGTTTATGCCTCATGCTTGGAGCTCCATCCAGTTCATATTCAAGGTTCAAAACATCCAGTTGTTCCCAGTATTGTTCCAATTGTGTGATGAGTTGGCTTGTCACAAACCACACAACAGAATTCATGATTACAATAAAAAAGAGATACACAATACATAAACGTTCACAATGAAATGAGCCAGAAGCTGAGGTTATGTGTGTTCTGTTTTACCGAACCTTTTGTGTATTGCTGTGCTGATTTCCAACTTAACTCAGAAGCACAAGTACCCTCTGTATCCCAGAGGTACTTCACTGGGAAGGATTGTATGCACACACACACACACACACACACACACACACATACACACACACACACACACACACACACACACACACACACACACACACACACACACACACACACACACACACACACACACACACACACACACACACACACACACACACACACACACACACAATATCATTCACTGAATATTCATAGCAAGCTGTTGCGCTCCTGTGGTCTGGGTCAAAGTCTGTGTGTGTTAGTGAGTATGTGTGTATTTGTGTGTGTGGTGTTCACTGTTTATGTGTGTGTTTGCATGTGCAAGTGTATGTGTGTAACATAAATGAATAAATAAACAGATAAGCCTTTACTCCCCTAATCTCACGCCGCTACTCCTTTATTTGTTTTTTGTTTTCTCTCTGTCTCTTTAAGCTGCTCACATACACACAGAAACCCATCTCTCTCTTTCTCTTACACACACACAGCTACAAAGAAACATACTCTCTTTCTGTCTCTCTCTCTCTCTCTCTCTCTCAAATATAATGTGGATGATCCTGTGTGCACACATCATATGGTACACATGGATATAGAGAGAAATTTAAACAGAAAGGAGATGTGTGTTTGTCTGACTTTCTATATGATGCATATCAGACAGCGTGTGTGTGTGTATGGATGTGTGTTTGTGTCTGTGAGTGTGCATACATGTGTGGCAAGAGACAGTCCAGTTGGCTTCAGGTGGCAGCTTGCCTGTCGCAGCTGTGGTGGTTTAACGGCTCTTACCAGAGGATTACCGGCTCAGTCTGTGCCAGGCTAGCGGCCTTGTCAGCGCCGAATGTGTCGCGACGGCAGGCAGATGACAGAAGTCTGTCTTACTTCAGTAAACATTTGCTAAAAAAAACAAAAACAAGTAATAAAGACAGATAAGTTCCTGTATGCGTTGGCAGAAAAGTTTTACTTCTTTGATCTCTTGTCAGAAAGAAGGAACCAGAAATGAAGCTATTACTTTATTTCTACTTTTTCATTAGCGGAAACCCTAACAGGCCAAGCACAGGCATCAGGACATCTCATTAACATATATGCACTGATGCCACACTAGTTGGATTGGAGTGAGCAGTTTCCCTGTAAAAAGCTTCTGATAAGTAAGTCTACATTTGGCATTGAAAAATGATTAGCTTCTTCTTGTTCATGCTTGCCATTCAAAGATCCCTTCCTAACATGCCTACAAAGGAACAAAATCTAGTCCTTGTTCTGTGCAAAAAAATACATACAAAAGTTTGATTGAATCAAAACCCAAACTGTTCATCCAAAAAAAAAAATCTATTCCAGTTTACAAAATGATTTCTTGGTTCAGTTTCGGATTATCAACATGAACATGGATTATAACAGAAACCTCTGGTTTTACCCCCCAAATAGAGTAGTTTTAATTAGGCAAGGGAGTTAAGGCAACTTCATTTATATGACACATCTCATACTCAGGACAATTAATTGTTTACAGAAAATAAAAGAATATTACATTAAACATTTTTTTAGATAAAAACACCAATGTATAGAACAGAAAATACATCAAAAATATGTAAACACACATGTGAAAGAGGATATAAATTAAACAGATATAAGCACATAACACACATAAATTTACACTATCTGTCAAAACTATTGGCTTTTTTGCAACCTGTCAGACTTGGATGCCTTATAAGAGCTTTTATAATACACCCATGCTGTCAGATCATCTGAGCGCTCATGTTTCTTGTCGCATTGGACGTTGCATCCAAGCAGGTCTTTCTGGGTCGAGTGAAGAAACCTGAATTTAGGCTCTTCTGATGGACAACAGGGGGCGAGTCCCCTGGATCCAAAAAGAAGTCTGATTGTATAGAAATCTACGAGAAAATGACCTTATTTCTCACTTGATTTATTTCCTTAATAAACAGTTTCTTAAATGACTTTATGGTCTCAATAGGTCGTTTCAATACAGTATGATATGAAATTATGGTCCCATTTCATGTGAATTTGATGGTAAAGCAGGGCATACTTCAGAGAGTGAGAGTTGTGATTGAGATGTCATTGCCACGGCAACAACATTGATGAGGTAATGTAAGCATGGCGCACCCACAGCAAATGCTCTATGCTCTTTGCCCACAGTATGTGTGGGTGTAGCCGTATCCGTTTCTGTTTCAGTGTGTTTTCAGTTCAAGAAAGTTAATTGTAACATTTTTGTCACATAAAAAAAGTCTTGTTCAGACCCTCTTAGGCAGGGGTATTCAGTTAAAATTCACTGAGGTCCAATTTGTGAAAATTCCTTCACATCATAATGTCTGTGTTATTTTTCAGTACCTTGAATTAGCATTGTTGTTACATCAGCAGTATTATTAGTATTTACACTATCTTGTGGGATTCAAATAAATAATAAATGAAATAAATAAGAATAAAAAAAGAATAAGATAAATAAATGTTCTTTTCTTATATCAAATAAAGATGGCATTTTAAAATAACAGAATATTACAGAAAGTGAAGCGAAAATTAGCGTTAGCCTTAGCAGCATCGCAGTTGACCATAGACTTTTTTATTTTTAATACATTTGCAAACATTTCTAAAAAACCTTTTTCGCTTTGTCATTATGGGGTATTGTGTGTTGATTGATGAGAAAAAAACGAATTTAATCAATTTTGGAATAAGGCTGTAACATAACAAAATGTAGGGAAAGTGAAGGGGTGTGAATACTGCACTGTATGTTAATGGCTTGGACAAAATATTGGGAACACCATTCAATATAATTTGCCCTAAAATGTACCCTCATCATCACTCACTATCACTTCAATAATAAACATAAAGTAAAATGATCACCTGTCTGATAATGGCAACAAAAACTGAGAATGTATAAACTTCATACACATAGAATTGAAAGCAGAGCTGTTGTATAAGATTGCACAGGTGTACCTAATGAAGAGGCCAGTGAGTGTATAGGTCAATACTATATGATACTATACTGTTGTGAAACAGTTCTCGGGTCAATGTTGCTATGACCAAGTGTAGCCTAGATACCCAAATCTATATATGTCTCAGTGAGAGAAAGTAAGACAAAGAGAGAAATAATGATAAAGAAAGAGAAAGAAACTGTATGTGATGTGACCCTCATATGTCACTGTGGACAGGATGGTAGATGGTCGTGAAAGCCTCCGCACAGACATCACTATATTAAACACACACAGCGGTCAAGCATGGATCAAAAGATTCTATTAAAACACAGGCACTCATTTTCCAGGCAGTCATAGAAACCTCAGTCAAATCATTATGTTGTGAAAAACTTTAATTAAGAGTTGAGCTGTGTCTACTATGAAGGGTGCATTATCTACTGCGGAGCAATTTTCACTTTCGGCCACTAGGAGGATGTTTAAGTTTTTGTAAACCACCTCCACCTTATTTTGAAGTACAGTATGACCATAGACTATAAGAAATGGACGTAACATCCGTGACGTCACCCATTGGTTTGTGGACTGCTGCTCGGAAGCCAATAGTATCGGATCTGAGCAGCGCCATCTTGAAAATGTCAGGTGCATGCCGGGAAAAATAAAAACACGGATTCTACTTATATGGGCATCAGGAGGGGCAAGAGGCGCCCTGCTGAACCTGTGAACCAATCAACCTGTCAATCACGACGTAGCCACGCCCTAATGCATACCCTGCTTTATCGTCAAACATAAAATCAGGGAGGCCGAAATTTCACAAATGAACATCATACTGCATTGAATAAGGCTTTAAACTAGCGATTGAGACCATAAACACATTTTGAAAACGTTTACTGAGGTTAGAAAACAAGTGAGAAGTTGGTGACTTATCCATTGACTTGTATAGAGACAGAAGTCCTTTTGACACCAAAACGGTCACCCCCTGGTGGCCTTTTGATTGAATGCATTTTTAAGTTACTTCCGCGTTGGCATCATTTCAGAGGACCGGAACTCCCCGCCTGAGTATGACACGGAGTAATTTTTTTACTCCTGCCCTCGACCACTTTGACTTGGTAGTAAGTTATTCTGCTTAGGGAACATGATGCAGACGAAACCACACAGAAGTCCAGCGTGGAAAAACTGCTGACTCATGTGAAAAAGCTGCTGTCTGCTGTGATGGTTACTGAGGGAGACGGACATGATAGTAATCACCAAACTAGTACATCAGCATTTGTAACAGCTCCTCGAAAGTATGACAATTGACAAAGGTAAGGTCTCAGAGAGGAAACCTACGTTGTCTCTCATTGCTAACATGATTGTAAACGAAATGCCCAGCGTTGTTTGTGACGGGTAGAAAAAACCCACGCTGTTGTATTTTTAGGGGTCTGTAAGCCTGTAAGACATACAGACCCCTTACTTAATGTGTTTCTGTAAAGAAATGAAGACTGATTAACATTTAAATTAATACAAGTTTGTGCAGTTAAAGCTTGTTGTTTTTTTATGAATATTGAAAGTTATTTTCGACGCATTATCTATTTAGCCTCTGTGAATGTTGGCATGCAGCAAATATTCGATTAGTCGTCAGGTAAACACACCGACTAGTCGACCCTGAAAAAATGTCTCATGCACATCTCTATTAGCAATATGCTCTATCAAATTTTGTAAGAACTAAACACAAACAAATGCAGAAGAACAAAATAATCTGCAGCACGTGATAGGATTTTTGTAAAACTGTCATGCGCAATTTCACTTTCAAAACAACTTGTTTCTTTCCCTCTCCATCCTTGATCTTCATCCTTCATGACACTAAATCTATCCAATCTTTTTGACCTCAGTTTCTCTGTTTTTCTGCCTGTTCTTCCTGACACCTAATTACTATTACACACTTTCCCACTGAGAAAAATAAGATATGTGTGAACTGTATGAGAGAGATTTTGAATCCCATTGATTTTCATTAAAACTTTATTTGATGATAATAAGCAACAATCAATAGTATTGAGTCAATAGTACAGACCTATAATCATAACCTTTTTAAAAAAGTTAAATATTTGCAAAAATTAAAGAACAATGCTACAACTGCTCCAAATGTAATACACATTGTAACCAACTTTTTTAATTTCCAAAGTGAAAAAAAAAGAAAAAATCTAAATTGCAGGTGAAAAATAAGCAAACCAAAAACACTAAAACTAATGGAACATCTGTTGCCTGCCACCTTGTTTTCTATGGCTGCCTGACGAGGCGTGACCAGACGCCACATAACGGCAGACACCAACACCTCGTTAGGCCCTCGTTAAGCTCGTTAAGGCCCCTCTCATTATGTTTTCCGCTAATGAGGCTGCTTGGAGGTGACTGAGCCGTGGAGTGATGTGGGAATGTGTCGGGTAGCTTGCAAATTCAACAAGCTTTACACATGGCCTTGGAAGGAGATAAGGAGGAATAAGACAGGAGAAGTCTGGGGGTGCATGGCAGGTGTAGAGGTAGAGGCGAGGAGAGAGGTGGAAAGATGAAAAAGGAAAAGGAACAAGGAACATGAGGATGCTATTTGTATTACTATGTCCTTTTGTGAGAATTTTATAAAAGTTTGTAGATTTTTAATTTTCCATTAACCTACAACTTTGAGTCTTTTGAATATATGCAGTTCAAATCCTCCTCTTTAGATCCTCACCATAGCCCCACCCAGCTTTAACTCCAGCAGAGGTTAGCAGCAGTGGACACGTGACTGGTACAATTGCAAAGACTGTCGTCTCACTCTCTCCCTTATACCTGCCTCCCGTTGAGAATAAAGACACAAAAATTATGTGATAATTTAAAGAATTTACCCACTGAAATCGATAGATGAAACTGATCTGAATTCCCCCTTGTGAAATCACTGTTTATTTGTCTTGTTATATTACTGTATTTATTTGATCATATTTATTTTATTTTCGTGTTTATTTTATTTTTATTTCAATCTGTTCTGAATGTATTATATTGAAGCACCAACGTGTGTGCTATATTTTGAGATGATTTGCACCAATGCTAGATTGATGTTCCCTTGGCAATCTCTTTATGCTGTTGCAATGTATGTACAATGAAAGTTGCCACATTTGTTTATTTTTGTACGATTTCAATAAAGCATTGAAAAACCCCCCCAAAAAAACCTGCCTCCCGTTGAGTTCAGACAACCTAGAGTGCCCCCTGTAGGTTTTGGGCACTTCTGTTGTAGTGACTGGTTTATGCAGCGCTTTTTTCTCTATGCAGCGTTTCTCTTAATGCAGGTAAATCGTAATCAAATATAATGCAAAACACACATACCCGGGAAAGTATGCATCTGCATATGATTACTGGTAAACTAATGGTTTAATACGCATAGTCAAATTAATAAGATGGCTGGTATTGATGGTGAAAAATTGTGACAAATGATGGGTTTCACCCACTTTGTCACAAAGACAAATCCACTTTTCCGGTAAAAATAATACTTTTCTTCAGCAGCATCATAGTAGGAAAAGCACAAATATTACAAATAACATGAATTAATGTTATTAATTAATTAGATAACATTAACATGAATGAATCCAGTCTATTCAGACATCCTGGTAAGCTATAACAGTGTGACACTGAACCAGCATGCACAATACCAGGACCCTGAAACTGAAGCAACTAATTCAACCATCATTAAATTCATTATTTACACCTGTGCATTTCCTAAAGTGATACTCAAAATGTCTTAAGGGTAAATGGTGGTTTATAGACAGTTTCCTGATTTAAAATCATTTTTTCCCCCTTGACAGTCATCGTCACCACCTCTTCTGACAGCTGCGGGTCTTTATCTTTATCTGCGGTGGAATATCCAGGTTGTCTGATGTAAGCCATAAGAGGGTAAGTGTGATCGTTTGTTAAGAACGAAACCGCACTTACAGTAATGTAATCTTGGCTCTCAGATGATGTGGTGTGGTTCCAAAGGTAACAGCCATGTGGTTTCTCTTGCTGTAACGTCTTGGTGAAGGACAGGACAGATAAAAGTGCCCTCTGTGAGGGCAGTGCAGCACCCTGAAAGTCTACAGCATTCACAGGCTAGAGTTCATCTTCACAAAAGGCAACAGCCGCAAGCATTTCTTATTTAATGACTAAATGACTACCTTTGTGAGATGAACGTGAAGCATATTGTAAGCTTTGTATGCCATCACTCTGCAGACCGACACTCCAGCAGTAACAAATGAGGGAAGCTGACCAACACGTAAACCAACCCTCAGATAAAGAAAATAACTCAATGCTCAGTGTGTTTCACCTCAAAAACCCTGTACCTTCTTAGCGTGTAGGACAGCGATGTCTTTCATGGAGCTAACAGTGTAGCAGAGAGGCTGCTCTCCACTGCTGGAGACATGACGTTAATAACAACACAGCAGAGCACTCCCCTTCCCCCTCAGTTTACTATTCTTATACGGGCAGGTGACTGTAAGGTTCTTTCAAATTAATTAATTCAAATGCAGTTAAAGGCTGCAGATTGTTCATCTTATTTAGTCATATTCTATACTCAGATCCTCCGCCTCAAACCTCCTCACCGTCCCAGGCACCAAATTGTCCACCTTGGGAGGCCGGTCCTTCAGCGCCATGGCCCCCAACCTCTGGAATTCTCTCCCTCAATCCCTCTGCGACTGTCCTTCCTATTCCACATTCAAGTCTAAAAACGATTCTTTTCAATGAACATTTCTCTTCATCCTCCTCTGCATAGTCTTGTTTTGATCTGTTTTGTTTGATTTAGTTGTATGTGTTTATTCGTGATGTGCCTAGCCTAAAAAGCTAAAAAGGATGATTTGATGGCATTGAGAATTGATCAGCTGTGATGCTTCTTTATGAAAATGAGCCAACTGGAGTTTTTGCAGGAGAGATTACACAAAAGGTCTCTGTGATTTAATTGTCCTCCAGCATTTGTGCCAAGTGTTGCTATTCATTTACACTGTGCATCTTTCCATAAGAGTGTGCATACATACAGGTCTCTGTTTGTGCTTCCGTGTGTATAAATGTGTGTTTCTGTGTCTGTTTCTTTCTGTCCCTCTTTGTGGCATGGGTTTGGTGTGTGCTTTTTGTGTGTGTGTGTATGTGTGCGTGTGTGTGAGTGCCTATATGTGGGTGAAGCTGAACAAATAAAGCTACTTTCCCCTTTGATTGTGTTCACAGTGTCAAGCACTCAGTCTGTAATTAGCACACAGACAGCCATCTGTCCAAACAACCAGCTCATAACAACTCCTGTCCTGCTCACTTTCATTGCTATCACAGCATCCACCCATCTCTAACTCGCTCTTATTTGCTTGCTCTTCCCTCCATCTGCCTGTCTGCCTCTCTATCTATATACCACCATCTCACTTGTCTTCTTGTCCCTCTACTTTTTTATTTTTAATTTTTTATCACTTTCTATCTCCATCTGTATGTCCTCTTCTCTTTTCTCACTTTCAGTTTTTCATTGCATGGAGGGAAAGTAAAAAAGACAACTATATCCAGAACTGGATTCAATAGCAATAGCTTGCCCCCTTTTCCAACAGAGTCAAAGTTACAAAACTTGAAACCTACATCCCCATTGAACTGATTTGCACATATCCACAAGCGACCATCCACTCCATAGTCTGTCTTGTTGCTGATGTTGTTCCATGGGTTGTTCATGTTTTAGAAGTTTAGGCAATTTCAAGAACAGGAAAAATGAACGTAGTCTGACTACTGCTGTAGGACTCAACACTGAAGTGTTAAAACACTTGAGAACAGATGGCCTCGGCTGAGGATGTTGGCGGTGTAGCAGCTTAACACCTGATGCTGACTGTTATAACATTCTGATAACCTGGAACAACAGTGACGGCCAGGAAAGTCTGGCTGACAACCGAGAAAAGGCTGGTGACACCTGGAAAGACAGAAGACATCCAGGAAAGACTGGAACCAGGGGCATAGAGGGTTGGCAGACCAGCATGCAGATTCTGTGAAGAAACACCCATATATCTAGCTACTAAGGATGAAAGTACCAACAGGACTGATCCAACGGTGACAACACGGCTAGTACAAATAACATTGAGCGGGAAAGCTGCTGAAGCCAAGTGTCACTATAGCAAGACTTGTAAGAATCTTTGGGGCCTCAAGATCCACCAGGCAAAAACAAGGTGTGGTCACGTGAGGTCGCAGGGGACATGCACAGCTAATACTGATCAAACAGGGGAGGACCACAGCCAGGACCAAAACCACAAAGCTGAGGGCCTTTTACTCCTTGACATGTTACAGTCCTACATTAGGGAAGAGCAGGGAGGAGCAGTGCAACTGCAGACAAATGCAGATCAACTGCCACCAGCTAGGCAAGCCAGAGTGAAGAGGCCACCATAAGCGAATAGAAGTTGGGAAATCTTTGAAAACTGTCGACAAAACCCCTAACTTGAAAGTGTACTGAGCAAGGGGTCGAAACACTTGAGGACAGATGGCCATGATTTGACTGTAAATCTGACTGTAAATCAAGACATTCAACTAGAGCCCCACAATAAAAATATAAACCTGTATATGTGCATGTTATTTCCTCTTTAACTCTCTTTTATAGATTGTTTGTTGTTGCTCACTAAAGTCAAGAGTCTTTGTTTTTTTTTTAACATGGCCCTGCAAACCCATTGTTGTTGTCATTGATAGCTATACAAAATTATGACTCAAATTGAAAAGTAGGAAATTAGGCGGCAGTGGAAGATTAGCATAAATTGCAACACTTCATTTTAAAGTAACTCAGAGTGTCCAACTCTTTAAAGAGTACTTTGTTTTAGAATTATACTTAAAAGGGAAGCCAAAGGCAATTTAACACAAGCTAGTAATTAAAGATTTATTTTTGAACTGGAGGAACTTTATGCTCGTAGAAAATAATTTCCTTGCAATCTTCTTATTTTAATGACTTCAAATTAAAAAATAACCTTTCTGAGTTTTCTCAGCAAGCCTTTTTTATTTTTCTCTGGCTTCTAAATCCACATTATCATGCTGAGATGATTGCAGCAGTACATTTTTTTTTATTTGTGTGTTTTCAACATTGTATGTCATTATAATGGAAAGAAAGTATAACTTGAATAAGCAAAATGTGAATCAGGGCAAATGGAAAGGTAAATATCAGTTAGAATAACATTGTAGCTGCAGCTACTAATTGCAGCCTTTGGTCCCTGTTACACGCAGGAACACAAACACACACATTCACAGACATGCACACGCCCACGCTCGCAGGGGAAATGATCCAATATGACAATATCCTTAATTTAGAGTGTTAGGGCCAAATTGTCTTAGCTGAGTGTGTGTGTTGTTGTGTGTTTTTGTGCTCCTGCGGGGGACAATCACAGTGAAATTAGTGTAATTAAGTTGCCAGTCGCGGCAGGCTTCTGTTGAGAATTAAAATTTACTGGCCACGTGTGTGTGTGTGTGAATTTGTGTGAAAAAATTGATATTAGCATCTTCTTGATGAGTCATGTCCCACCCCCTCTCAGGTGGCAAACAGCGAGGCCCCCTGGGTAATCTTCCCAGCAAATTAGATGTTTGAATTGCTATCTAGCTCAGGACACAGTGTGCCATGGTCACAGCTTTGACGCCAGATTATCTCTTGTGTTTCTGGTGTTTCCCTCTCCTCTGTGTCTCCTCTGCTCCCCTGTCTGTCTGTGTGTGTGTGTGTGAGTGTTGCTGTGACGTGGGCATGGTGTCCCTCTCACTCTCCTGGCTCCTGGATCCCTGCTCTACTTGCACACCTGAATACAGTCAGCTCACCAACCTGCAGTATATCAGTTCTGGCTTTCCTCCCACTCATTGCCAGATTGTTGTCTCTACTACTGTGGTAGTTTTTGCTCTGGCCTCTTAATCTGTGTAGTCTTAGAACTATTCCTTGTGCTTTGTGATTCATTCATGATTAATTTGTTTCCTGTGCCTCCAGAATAATCTCTAGCAGTGCCTGTCTGCCTGCCTATCGCTTCTGCCTTTCTGCAAGCCAGGTCACCTGCCAACCCGCTTGCCAGCTCCCTAGCCATACCCACGCAACCTCCACTAGCCACGCTGCTGCTGGCCATTCCTCAAGACCCCTCTGCCTGCTCCAGCCATATTCCCAATTCCACATTATCAGTTCACCTAAAATAAACTTTCTACACTTAATCAGCTTCCTTGTCTGTGTCTAGCGCTAGGGTTTGTTCGCTAACACAAGACCATCACAGAACGATCTGGCTGAAATGGACACAGCAGATGCAGACAATCTGCGACAAGATCTTGCTAATCAATGTGCACTCATAGGGCAGTATACACAAGCCCTCACTGAAATTGTGAAATCTTTAAAAGGATTCTCAGACAGCATAGTTCAAATCAGCAACCAAATGGATCTCATCTCAACCCATCAATCTCTGACCCCCTGGGAAACCAGCCAGCCTTTCCAGCACCCATCACTTCCCTGAACCAGTTAACCCTGCAGCCCAGAGAGCTTCATTTTCCAGTGCTGGCGTGTTTCACCAGAGACCTGGGTATGTGCAGGTGTAGTTTCTAATTGATCCATCCACATACATACATACTCCCTTAATAGGTCTAACAGCTTATTTCGTGAGGTAACTGATCCTTGAGCCTTAGCTTCAGCTGTGTGGGATAGCCACTGTTTAGACAATGCTAGTTTCTTTGCTGAAATGAGGAAATGTTTTGACTATCCAGCGGTGGGGGGGAGTTTTTGTCTGCTCGACAGGGTTTTCGTATTGTTGCTGAATACTCAGTTGAGTTCTGAATACTGATTGGCTGATTCTGGGTGGGATGATTAGCTCTGGGGGGGTTTCCCTTAGCGGGCTCAATGACTCAGTTAAAGATGAGCTAGCACCTAGGGATGAGTCAGGCAGCCTAAATGAGCTAATCTCCCCCGCTATCACGTTAGATAATTGCCTTTGTGAGCGATGGATAGAGACAGCCATTTTATTCCCCTTCACCTCTCCTGGGGGCTGTTTGCCCCCTTTCCCCTGTCCCTTATGTTACTTCTATAGAGAAGGCCTTTGTTATTGGCTTGGACCTGCCTCACTGACTGAATGTCTCCATCTGATCAGGACTGGAGTGTGCGTCTACTATGGCCTGGTTGCTTGCTCTCTTCAACCAAAAGAGGAGTCTCACCAGTGAAGGGGACTGTCCCCTGCCTAGTGGAATTATGACATCAGGAATTGTGAATTACTTACATCCATTAGTGGTTTGGACAGAACATAAGAACCATGCCCACATCCAAACTGCCTAGCATTTCAACTCCTGTCAACTCCTGTCCTTTGGTCATTTTAACTTAACTCTCACCTACTGGCCAGGCTCTTGTAACATCAAACCTGTTTCCCTCTCTTGAGGAATCACCTGCTAACCCTGACACCATCCTCAACTCTTCTCATGCATTGTGGCAATTGTCACTGGGAGGTCAAGTCCCTCTTCTGAGAGGCCCATCTATCAGAACCAAACCCAAGTAATGGTCCTCTATGTTGTCTATTTGTACTTAACTTTGTTCGCTCTCAGGCTCTCCAGTGGGTGAGCACCTTCAGTTCACCTGTCCCACTTGTACTGTGTCTGCTGCACCCTGCTACTCCTGAAACAACATGTCTAGTGGTCCTCCATGGATCCAGACATCCATTCCTTTTTGCTAGCCTGTACATATGACTTATACAGTGTGTGCCTTCGCAAAGTCCTCTCACCAACCACCTGCTTTCCTGCTCCGACCCTTATCAGTCCCCGGTCGGCCCCAGGTCCCACATTGCCCTTGACTTCATCACCAGACTTCTGAATTCACAAGCTGTGCACTGTGGCTCTTCCCAAGTTCCCCACAGCCACTTAATTGGCCAGCTTGATTGTCAACCCTGTCATCAACCTAGATGGAATCCCTTTTAATATTGTTTTTGACCCCAGTTCATCTCTCAGTTTCAAAGGGTTTTTGTCAAGACCCTGGAACCATGGTGACTCTCCCTTCTGGTAACTTCTTTTAAATTTACGTCTCCAGCCTCTTAATCTAACAACTACTCCTTGTGCTTTATTTAAGCCTATGATTAATGCATTTGTTTACTGTGCCCCAGGATAATCTCCAGCCTGCCTGCCTGTCCCTCCTGCCTTCCTGCTGGCCAGCACACCTGCCAACCTGCTTGCCAACTCCCCAGCCATACCCACGCTACCTCTGCCACACTGCTGCTTGCCATTTCTCACTGACCCTCTGCCTGCTCCAGCCACATTCCCATTCCCACTCCATTCCCACTCATTTCACCTAAAATCAACCTTTTAAACTTCAGCTAATCAGCTTCATCATCTGTGTCCAGCGCTTCAGTCTGCTAGCACAAGAAAATAACACAGTGTGTGTGTGTGTGTGTGTGTGTGTTTTTTTATAAGTCACCATTCAACTAAATATGTACATCTGTGATATATTGAAATGTTTGATATATCTCTCTCAGACTCATTCTTGCTGTTGGTCCCTTTCAAATGCAAAAAGTGATATTACCAGTAGGTACTTTCCAAAAGGAAAAAAAAAATAGGTTTACATTTTTTAGAGCTCTAAAGATCTATATAATATTGTATTTCGTAAAAAAAATATTTTTAAGGGGAAAAGTGTTAATTTTGCTTGCTATATTTTGTATTTACTATACTTTGTGTTACTCTTGTAAAGTCACATGAATATTGATAGCCAACCTGATGAGAACAAGATAACCATAAACAATTTTGGAACTTCTAAAATGCATTCACAGCATTTGCTGCTTCCGTGGATTGTGTGTAGATGAAGGCAGACAGTTGGAATAACGTGCAAAGTAGAAACAAATATTGAATATTTATTGAAGTAAATCCTACTTGTTGAATCATATTATTGCAGAATTTAATAGTAACACCTGTTGACTTAGAAAAAGTGTTACACCAAGTTCTACAAGTTTTGTATATTTGCAGGAGAGATAAAGGATATACAAATTATTGATTCTGCAGTGAAGATTGGTGCTAGGGTTTCAATTCCAACAAAAAAACAAAATCAAGGAGGACACACATTGGGAATATTTCTTTATATCCCTCCCTCTGTCAGTGTTAGTGTGTTTGCTGTCTGTGTACACATACAGTATATAACGTTAGAAACAGGCACAGTGTGTGTGGATGGGATGGAATGAAGAATGCTTGAGTTATCATTTTTTAATTTTATTTATTTAAGATTTATTTGGCAGGGACAGTACACATCAATCAACATTTTAGTTCACACCAAAAATGTCCTTTGTAGTCCCTGGGCAGGACATTCATAACCTTTTCTATGATTTGCTTGTAAACTCTTGTCCAAGATTTTCTTGGGATACACATGAAGACCTCCACATGCACACAGAGTTGAGCAGACAGACAGACAGAGTAATATAAAGACAGGTAGACACAGATTGAAATCAAACACCCACAAGGTTCATGGTGAATATCAACATTTACTGACAGCAGGGCCCATGAGCATTTTCTAAGATTTTAAGCACAGAAAATCTGTAAAACGATATCATGAATCTGGAGGGATTTTTCTTTGAAGTGGTGAAAAGCTTCTCATACTGGTGCATAGTACTGCCTTACTGTCAGAATACTCAAGATCTGATAACAAAAATGCAGAAAGAAAGCAAGGTGTATGTGAGCTAGCAGAAGGGCAGCCTGGTGGTTTGAGACCTCCTTTTTAAAAGGTTGAGGCTCTGTTGTTCCGTCCAGTGGTGTAATGGGTTGATTCAACAACCACTCATTAGGTACAGTGTTTTGGTTGTAAGTTGTTTTTGTTTATTTTGCATGATTAGATGTCTTCTGAAAACGGTGTGGACATGTACAGACTGAGCTTAATTCACATTTCCCTTGTGTTTCTGTTTGTGTGTTTCTTCTTTTTTTGTTTTTTGTTTTATACAAGTCAGGTGTGAGAATTTACATCTTTAACACACCTACTATGTAGTGTTTTGTCAACTTGGGAAATGTCTAACATATAGCTCATTTTTCTTTAACTTGAGCAGGTCGCATCAGCAGCAACAGTGAAAACACCTTTTAAATCCATGTGAAATCACATTTAATCTCTCTTTGCAGCCAAACTTGTATCAATACATTTTTTATATACATTGGTAATATTTTTCATTGTTAAAATAACGTATTAATCAGAAATATTCTGCTGCTCTTTTTTGTGTGGGCTGGCTGCAGGGGAGTGTTGGAGACATGTTTGATTGACAGCAGCTGGCTGTACAGATCGGAGACAAAGTAAACAAATTGCTGTAGCTACGAGTCATTGACAGACAGTGTCACTAACAAGTATTTGGAGAAGCAATGACCAAACCAGCATCTAATGGGAACAAAGTGACATTTTCAGGTTTGTTTACATGCTGCTTAATGTGCTGCAGTTAAGCAGATAATTAGCTTCCTAGCCCACAAACTGGCACGAGCAATGCACTTTTCCCCTGTTAATGTTTGTTTTGTGGCTCATGCTTGTCCAACAAGCTATGGTGTATTAATGTTTGTAAGCTAGATAATATGCAGGCTTTAGAAGGGAAACTAATGTGTAGTTGTTGCACAGAGTCTCTTGTGTTGTCTAGCAGGATATTATCAAGCTCGGTGTGCATTGTTGAACGCCATGTTATTGCTTTACTATCTCCAGAGATCATGTGTTTTGTCATATGTCCGTGTGTGTGTCTGCAGCTAATCTAAGAGACCACCAGATTCATCAGACTATTTTTGTGCACATTGTATACTGAAGGACCTCTCGTGGTTGCAGTGATTCACAATTGTTGAAAAACCTATTTTATAACGTGTTTTATACAATGCTGTTGACTCTTCACTCCTCTTAACCAGCTGATAGGGGCCACAAATGATCAACAACAGCAGCAAAAAAAGCATTTCAAAGTGCTTTTTTGGATGCAGGTGGATTTTTTTGCTGCAATACCATAAGTGGCCACTGGAAAAATTGCCTCCAAGGCTGAGCTCTATCCACACATCCATGGTGATTACTAAATCCCCATCTTTGTAAACTTTGCCACCATCTTGACTATAAGGGTGCCTGGAATGACAATTGAGTGAGATTTGTCTCTTTTTTGTTTGGGAGGGTAGTGGGAGATAGGGAGGCGTTTTATATTATGTGTTGCAACAAAATGTTTGACATAAATAACAACATTTAAAAGAAGAAGTTTGGACTTATTGTCCGGTTTATTTTTTCCTTATTAAGTTTATACAGTTAGGTGAACCAAGAAAGATGCTCAGTTACAATACCATTCACTATTCTACGCATCTTAAAGAAAACTGAGACTACACGTCCCCAGACACTCTTCTAGTTTAATATTTGATTTGCTGCATCGAAATAAGGTCAACAACTATGTAGATATTTCATCAAATTATTACAAAACTAGAGAGAGACATCAAACCAGTGAAATTTAAATTTCACCCTATTGGTTTCAGTTTTTCCCCCCCCACCAAATAGTGATTATAGGTAGACTATAGTTTTAAACCTACAGTGAGAAACTTTTTTCTCCCCCCTTCTGTCAGTGAGAATAATAACACAAACACTGTTGATGTCATTGTCACAGACCCCTGATGCTTTTTACATGAGCCGGTCCCTGCCCTGGCAACACAATGCAGTTGGTGTGCACTGAGGGCAATCTGCCCTGGTTGACAGTTGCAATCCCATCATTGCTGGTTGGCGTAAAACCATCACTACCAGTGTGCCAGTGTAGGAAAGTAGCCACAGAGACCAGATTTAAAAAATCTGGTTTAATGCAAAATACAGAGAGATTTACCTCTGTAATCAGCATTGTGTGAACTTGTTGGCAATGGCTTGAATATAATGGATGTTCATTTATATGTAAAAGTCCCACATTCCAGATTTAACTCATACTCATTTGCATTCAAATCATACTGGATAATGTTGGAAAAGAACAAATATTTTTTTATGAAAAGCACTATATGTGTATTGTTGTCGGGCTAATTCCAGTTGTACTACATCTCTTGTATAGAGAGTGTGTGAGTGATGGTTTTGGCAGCTTTGGTGTGCTGTTGAATAGTTTCCAGACCTTGGTTCACAGACCTTGGTCAGAGCAGCGATTACTTGGACTCAGTTTGGGCCACTTATGAACAGAAAATAAATCTGTCTCTCGCTGGCTCTGTTTCCTCCTTCTCTGTTTCACCTTTTGATCCTCCCCCTCCCTTCCAACTCTTCTCTCCGATGTTTCTCGATCTTCTACTCCCTCTCCTGCTTTCTTCCCCTGGCTGTCACCCTGCTTCCCTTAGCTCTTATCCTGCCCTCCACTCTCTCTCACAGTAATTGATAGTGCCCGGTGCTGTTATTTCATCCAAAGGGCCCTGTAAACAAAATCGTCTCTGACAGAACCAATATGGAAATCTCAGGCCGTGGAGCCGCAAGTTATGGCCCCCATCATGGTGTGTGTGTGTTTGTGTGTGTGTGTGTGTGTGTGTTGGCATGTGCATTAAGCAGGAAAGAGTGTGTTTTTGCTTTTGTGTGAGAATGAGACCGAAGGGCGGTTCTCAGTTCTGCGTAATAAACTCCAGTGCAGCTAGTCATTAAGTAGGGTACGGCTGTGTGTGAGTGGGTGTGTGTGTAGGGGTTTGCGCGTGTGCGTTTGTGTGTGATAGAAAAGGGTCAAGGCCAAATTGACATCAAATGGTCTAAATTAGCCCCACTTGTCTCCATTGATTTACGGTGGGTGAGTAAATTGCATCTGTAGCGGGAGAGGAGAGGTGGGGAGTAGGGATGGGAAATCGTCCCTATTTTCAGATCATCCGATCGTAGTCACTGGCGATCGCTGATAGGCGATCCGATCGGCTGAGGGGGCGGGCGCAGTTACGTCAGCTTAAAAAAAAAAAAAAAAAAAAAAAAAGAAACTCGCCTGGCGCTAACATGGCCGAAAGCAATTTGGTGCCAAAAAAGAACGCGAAATCGGCTATTTGGGCACATTTTAAGTTTTACCCGGATGTCAACGGTGAGCCTAAAGACCTAACGCAACCTATTTGCACAATATGCAAAAAATGTGTGCCTGTGAAGGATAAGCAGACAACAAATTTATTTGGGCACATACGAGTTCATCACCCCTCCGAGGCCGCAAAACTGCCCCCAACCAGCGCTGCTACATCAAGTGCTGCAACCCGATTAAGCACAAATGCGTCTCGGCAGCCCTCAATATCGGCAGCTTTTGCAAAATCAATAAAATACAATCAAAGCAGCGAAAGATGGGCCCAGTGTACAACGGCTGTTGCAAGATATCTGGCGAAGGAGTCCGTCCCATTTCAGACGGTTGAGAGAGAAAGTTTCAAGAATATGCTAGCTACACTGGATGCGCAATATGAGCCGCCTGGCAGGAAATATTTCTCGGAGACCGCAATACCGAAACTATATAATCAGCTGAGAGGGGAAATTACCAGCGAATTAAAAGAGGCCAACTTCGTTGCTCTGACAACCGACATGTGGTCGAGCATAAACATGTCTCCCTATATGTCCATAACCGCTCACTATGTTTCCAAAGATTGGACATTAAAATCCAAATGTCTTGAGACAGCTTTTGCACCGGAGAGTCATACCGCAGCGGTGCTCGCTGAAGCACTCCAGGATGGGTTGCAAGCATGGGGAGTAGGAGAGGAGAAAGTGGCCTGCATCACAAGCGACAACGGAGCCAACATCGTTGCAGCTGTTCGTGATCTGAAGTGGCCATGGATCAGCTGTTTCGGGCATAATTTGAACTTGGCCGTCAACAATGCCTTAAATAAAGAGAAAGCCAAAACGGAGCGGGCTTTTGGCGTGTGTCGCCAAATAAACGGAGCCTTTTCGCACAGCTGGCAAAGGCGGCAACAACTCAGGAAAGAACAAGAGCAACAGGGGATAAAGAAACCGCTTTCTTTGATAACTGTAAGTATAACATAGCCTAAAAAATACAAATACAAACAAAAGTAGCCAAATTGTGGCTTTTACACTGCTACAAACATAGCCGTTTTTTTAAACCAAGCGATAGCAAACTGTTTCCATCTGGTGTTTTTCTGTTTAAAATTATACACCATTGCTCGCCAGCGTGGAGTATTGTCATTCAAAAAATAAAAATAGGCTAATGTAAATGAATAACCAATGATAAAACATATAGGCTATTTTGATCATTATGTCTACGTCTACATACAAAAACAAATAGCTAAAAAACTTTTACACAGGGGACAGGGCATTTAGAAAGTATCAATACGCCTATTTGCTCTTACGTAGCCAATTACCATATTTCCCCATTATGTTTTCCCTTGTAAAACAGGATTGCGCAACGCGCTGGGGCAGCAAGTATGCAATGACAGAGAGGATCCTGGCCCTGCTGCCTTCCATCAGAAGGGTTTTTGCCGACGACAGGAGCCGGCGCACACTACCAACCATAAGCTGGCAAGATGTAAGCGTGCTGGAGGCTGTCAAAGAGGGACTGAAGTCTGTATCTGAATTTACAGACATTATGTCGAGTGAGCGTGACGTCACCATTTCATCGTTGCTGCCTCTGCTGCACTTGATGAAAGATACCCTCAAGGAGAAAGACACTGATGTCAAACTGACGGCAGATATAAAACGAACAATCCTGGAACAGCTCGACAACAGATACGACAACGACAAGACCATCCAGTTAATGCGCACAGCTAGCCTCCTTGACCCGCGGTACAAGGCCCGTCACATGAGTGCTGCCGACCTGGACTATATCAGATGCCAGCTGGAGGATGAAATGGTGCTGTTCTGGAAGAGGGACACCCCCAGGCCACCTGTGAGAGTCACAGATGAGGAGGATGCAGGAACCACCCAGCCAACCAAAAAGAAAAAAACACTGGGCAGTCTTCTTGGCACAGTCAAGCCTGCTGTCGTTGCAACGCCGGAGCAGCGAGCGCACGCTGAAATGGCAAATTACCTCCAAGAAGAGGTAGCTGATGGAGAAACCAATGCCCTTGAATGGTGGAGGAGGAACGAAAGCCGCTTTCCCTTCATGGCAAAAATGGCACAGAAATATTTGTGCATTCCCGCGACTAGCACGCCTTCGGAGCGCATTTTCAGTAAAGCGGGGAATGTTGTAACCCGGTACCGCAGTCTGCTAAAGCCAGACAAAGTCAACATGCTTGTCTTCTTGTCAAATAATTTGTAAGCAAAAGTAAGCAAAATATATTTTTTATTTTCACTTGTTTTCGTACAGTAGGCTGCAGTGTTTTATTGCTTAATGTTTTGTTTTAAGCTTTAAGTTTGTTCGAAATAATGTCTAATGATAGACAAACCTAAATAGGCCTATTATTTTGGAGTGATTTAATGTTGGTAGCATTTATATTTTTGTAAGACAATCTACCCTTGTGCTGAGCTTTTTTGTTTGCACATTATTTCGTTTATTACAGCCTATTATTTATTTAGAAATATAGACTAAAAGTAGATTTCGCGCCACAGCCTGTTGGTGAATAATTTCCAGGCTGTAGGCTCTTTATTTTTTTGAAGTGAACTATGTTGACAGCTGTTAGCAGTCGCTTATTTATTTACTTATTTATTAAGTCTATGTAAGACAAAAGTGTCTGTGACTCAAAATTGTATTTTGTTTTGGTTATTTGTGTGAGGAGCATTTCATTTACGCAGGCTGATCTCTCGATTTAAATGTGCCGTGTAAAAGTAAAAGTTACTTGTTGTTCAAATGTACGCGTGAATTATTATATTTTGTGATTAAAAAGAAAGATAATATAGCACACCACTTGTGGCGCACAGAGAAAAGTGTTTGGTAAGCAAGTAAGAATATGAAGAACAGAGGAGACGTGAAAAAGAGAGATGGCGTCCGTGGCGCGGACCTCCGGAAAAAGTGAGAAGGAAAAAAAAGACGCAACAGGGTTGTAATTAAGGGTTTAATATTCAGTCCTCAGTTGCACCGATCAAAGGGCTCTGTATGCAGACGTGTTGCTCCACCAGAAACATTTTCAAGTACACAGTAGGGCGCAGGTTGTAGAAATTATTTCTTTAACATCGAATAGCAGTAAATTATTAAAAGATCGCCATTTGAAAAAAAAAATCACGATCCTCCCTTCGATCGCCGATAGACGATCCGATCGAAAATCACTCCATCCCTAGTGGGGAGGGGCTTGAGGTTTCTCTGTAATTGATCTCTGGCTGCTGTTGGTTGTGTGTGTGTCCTCACGGTGACAGAAGATGAGAGACTTGTGGACCACGCTGTCCTCATGGCTGCAACACTTAAATCTGACCTTTTTACTCAAATGGCTGCTGGTTACAGGTGCTTAGACAGAGGGGAGGTGGGCAAGAGACCTCTCCATTCTGTGTTATAAATTTGTGTTGCACCATGAATTGTGATTTGAATTGAATTGAATTTAAAATCCTCACCGTGGGAGATGGGTGAGAGAACAGCAGGTAAAAGGGAGGGGAGGGAAGATGACAGAGAAAAGGAAAGATGACAGGATAATGTAGAAGGACACAAGTTAAGGAAGGAGAGTAAAAAGTAAAAAAAAGACATTACAAATAATGTATGGCAAAAAAAAAAAAAAAGACGCAGGTCTGGATGATGTTTGTCTCTGGCTTTTGTCACTTTATTTGATGTTTTTGATATTTGAAGCTGATTTGACTTCATAAGAGTTAATAATTCAAAACAAGCACTCAAACAGTGCTTCTTTTCCTATAATGCACTAGGTGTGGAGAAAAAAAAACAAGACTAGAAGAAGATTTTAAGTCCAGAGTCTTGTCATTTTTGAGGATAGACCAAGCTGCTATACTGGCAGTATGTGCCCACAAAGACTAAATATAGTGCCTGTGTCTGTACAGGTTGCTATGGTTTGTTTATGGATGAGTATGGATGTGTTTGCATCGAATATGTTCAAAAATTAGTCTCTTTCTTTGTGTGTGTGTGTGTGTGTGTGTGTGTGTGTGTGTGTGTGTGTGTGTGTGTGTGTGTCTCAGTTTCTGTATATTTGTGTGCATGCATCTGTTATCATGTATGTGTGAGTGCAGTTCTGCTTTTGTCCCCAATTTCAAATTGAACACAATATGTAATATGTAATGCAGCACAGGGTTATTGATTCCCTTACACACACACACACACACACACACACACACACACACACACACACACACACACACACACACACACACACACACACACACACACACACACACACACACACACAGACATTACTTCTCTGATTTACCGTGCCTGACAGTGGTCTTGCTGTGAATTAATATGGCAACAGAAAGCAGACTGAGTGAGACAGATCGGCGTTCTCTGTCACTGACTCAATGCGCAATGACAACATGTATAATAGCACACATTTTTCACATGTATTTTGGGCATAAGCTATCATACATGATCAACACACGCATACAGGATCTTACAAATAGTCACACACACACACACACACACACACACACACACACACACACACACACACACACACACACACACACACACACGGCTGCACACTGTAAGCCTGAGCAGTTCTCTTCACCAGACTTAATTGGATTCTAATGTATTCAGTTTGCTCCACTGAGCAAAGAGATGGCCATGGTTTTCCGACTAGCGACACAGAGAGAGAGAGAGATGGATAACAGGAAAAAGAGAGAGAGAGAGAGAGAGAGAGGGAGAGGAAATAAGTAAAGAGGGAGGTTTGTCTGAGGCGGTCATCTTCCTCCAGCCTCTGAGTTGAGTGTGTTGTCTGAACAAGCTGTCGACAGAATTTCTACAAGAGCCGTTTGACCTAAGAGAGAAGTGCACTATCTGTATCCTTCTGCTCTCCCATTGTCTCTCTGCCTTGTATTGAAAATAAGGATGAATGTTGAAGCACCTGCAGCAAACAAACCTTAACTTGTGCGCTCATATACTCAAACTGAATTGACTAAGACATTGCTGCAACCTCCTGCCACACTGATCACATACTTGCTCATATAGTGTTTTAAAAGTAGATATAATCCTGCCTCCTCCAATGTTAGGCTGGCATTACCTGGAGCAACATCTCAAGTCTCTTATTTGATATTTATTTCATCCCCGCTTGAACAGGTTGTCATTCTGGTCAGTCTGCACTTTGACGGCTGCCCCAAAACTCTGATTACTGCTCTGAGGATCGAGGACTGAGGAAGGATCTCTGAGGAACTATGAGTGAGGATACACGAGAGCAGCCTTCACAAGTCTTTTACCGGCTGACACTCCTCCATATTGGATATCAGTTATTGATTGAACGCTGCAGCTGATCAGACTGATCTGATCTGCTAGATCACATATCACTAGGTGGAGACAGATTACAGATTAAACTCAAATGTATTATTCCCAAATCTTATATTTTGTTGGTATTCTGATTCACCATATTGTTAAAAATATGTTAATTTTCAGTCTGATCAACAACAACAACAGCCAAAAAAATCAAGAAGATTTTTATTTCTGGATCTGTTATTTCTACTGTTTATTATGGATAAAACTAAAGTAAGTGAGAGTCTGTCTTTCAGCAAGAAACACATTTTAAACACACTGAAAATTCCTGAGCATCGGGTTTGATTTACATAATTTCCATTTTCCCTGAAACATTTAGCCTAATAAATAATTTCAAGTGTTCAAAACACTAACCATATTCTGGGTTATTAAATAATTCACAATCAGAATATCAATAAGTACAGACACAAATAATTAATAAATAATATAAACGCATTTTGCCAGTAGAAGTGGTTCCTCTGAGCAGGACACAGTTTAAATACAGATTGCAGGATTTCATTCACATGCAGGTGTTTGTCAAACAGGTAACATGCTGCAAAGAGAACCACTGCTGCACTGGCAGTGATAACTAATAACTAAGATAACTAATCTTCGTTTGTATTACTGTAGCACAGTGCACGTGTGTGCAGAAACAAACACCATAAAGATTTACTACAGCTGTTAAAATAGACTGACAGTTGATCAGCTCTTCCCCTTTCTCTAAAAAAATATCCTTGTTTCCTCTGTCCTCACATTGTTTTATTGGGTACATCTCAGGTCTCTCAATTGTATCCATGTTTCCCTCAATTTCGTCTTCTCCTTGTCCCTCCAACCCAGGATGCTAGGAGAGACAGGAAATGTGAGGAGAGAAAAAAGAAGTACATGTAACACTCACACACGCAAATGGACACATGGAGACACACAACCAAACACATGATCTCCTCCAGGCACCTGACATCCATGAATTGAAAAATCTTTTCATAAATTAAGAAAGTTTTTTGTTGATCAGACTGACAGTTAACACATTATTAAGTAGATGTTGGATCAGAAAACAAAATATAAAACTTGGGAGTGATACACTTGAGTTTAGTGTGTAGTCTGCCTCCACTCAGTGATGTTGGGATGTATCATATTAGTACTACCAGCTGCAGCAACCAATCAATAACTGATAGCTGTTAACACTTTCCTGAAGGCTGTTCTTGTCTATCTTCACTCGTGTCTCCTCAGAGGTCCCTCACTGCTACTCAGAGCAGAAATAAAACTTTTGAGATGGCCTTCAGAATTGCCCACCAGAAAGACTTCCAGTTAAGTTAGGGGCGAGGAAATATCACATAAAAGATTTGAGATGTCCCCCTTGCGTCTCCATGTATCCGCACTGGGAGGGTTCAAGGAAAAGTCACAAGTGAAAGAAATGTGCATGCAATTAAGAATCTTGAGATGTACTCTATGTGTATGCAATTCAAAGCTTGCAGTGATTTGAAGTATTTCTTAGTGAATGTTGTGAAAGTTTGCACCTGCAACTTAATTATACTGTATCATAATGGTTATCAAATAAATAAATATAAAAAATAAATAAATACAAAATATATATTAAAAAAAAGATTGTCCCACTATAGTTAGTGTCACCCTTGGAAGCTCTCCTATAGCTGCTGTCCCTCAGTCGCTGTCCTGTTGAAATTGTGGTCATATCTTGTTAACATTTAGTTACTACTCTTATGCTTCTCCTGGCTACATTCTATTGATGGTAAATTAAGTCCTGCAGCAACAAGGCTATTTCCTGCTTCATTACACACATGTTGTGGGTTATTCGTTTTTGCAGCGTTTTTCCCCATGGGTGTTGCTTCATTTTGGTGTAATCTATACATCAGTCAGATCTAAAGCCACGCTCTTTGCCAGACTAAGCTCATGCCTGTATTGTTGATAATCTATCTCACTTTAATAATGACTGAAGCATGCCTACTCTGAGCCTTGAATTTGGGATTTTATTATTTCCTGCATAGATGAGTGTCTCAACCATTTGCTGAGACATTAGATTTAGATCCATTTAGATGGATTGTTGGGTTTAGATTCATCCATCGTATTTCATTAGATAGCTCTTTCCCCTCATGGTCTGAGGTGCAGGAAATGGCCACATGGTGGCTGGTGCCCAGACCCACACGTATCAGATTCCTCATAATTGCTGGTCCCCACTCCTCGTTATGTGAGATCAGTGTTTCTTTGTGGGAAGAGACAGGGTCAGAGTGCTGATGCCAAACACTAATGCTGCATATATTCTACATTTAAATAATTAGCTACATGTGAGTTGGCTGACTGAAATGAAAAAAAGTCAGCAAACTAGTTCAGGCAGCCAAACTCGAGCTGAACTGAAATGCTGTACTGCCCTCGCTGTAACATATATCCAATGCACCCTTATGATCATGGCGACATATTTAAACTGTCAGTGCTCTGCTCACACTTCACTGCATACCTGCTGCCACAATGATCACATACTTCATTGCTGCCATTTGCTGCTGCTGCTGCTGCCGTTCACATAGCATTTCAAAAGCTTCACCTTCACCCAGCATCCATCTGTAAGCTCTGAGTCTGTCTTCCATCAGAGAGGAAGTTTATATATCGTTTCTCCTCACTCCCTGCTGTGTGAGGTCTTTGTAGGGAAATGCCAAACACTAATGCAATACATATTCTACATTTAAATAACAATCTACTACATGTGAGTTGGCCGACTGAACTGTAATTACTGTAGGTGAGTAATTATATTCTTAGTTGGCCAGATTGCATGGATTTATTATATAGTGGGACACTAAAAATTCATACTGAAACTAAATTTCATACTGTAGTGTTATTGCAAAGCTACAGTCATTGAATTATACTGGACTGATGAACACTAGCTTTGTAAGCTTACTGTACCTTATTTTAAGTTAGCAGCTGGTTTAAGAAGTGACGTTTACACTTATTAACTTCCATTTTAGCGTGTGTGCATTTAACATGGAACAAAGGTTTATCACACTAAGTTAAAGGTTAATATCTAAACACACTTCTTTATCCTTATTTGTACACTTCATGTATTGTTTGCTAATTGTTTAACATTTTGAGAAGATGAAACAAGTAGCTTGTTTAAATGAGGAAAAGTGAGTTAAACGTGAACACATCACAGACTTTAGGTCAATAATTAATTCCAATGAATTACTCCTGATACAACATACTGTATTTTCCTGCTTATGAAGCATTTACCTGCTCAAAGGATTGTAGCCCATATCAATACTAATATTGATAGGAGAGTTTAAAAAGTTTCATAACAATGGACCAGCTAGTATCTAAAATCTGGTGCCTAACCAAACATTTTGATAAAGATTTGTTACATTTTGTTGTTAAATAATACTATTATATACTGTGTGTAACATTTTGCAGGTTAAAGATAAACTAAGATTACCTCAAACACACATACAGTATATTTGGAATATCTATACTGCTCTTTCTCATTACTTACTACCATGCTCTTTCAGTTTTTTATTGAAAAAATGTTTTCAAGCTTACCATCTTGGCCTTTTTTCCTAAGGTAGTTCTGGCATAAGTTGGACTTATGTTTTGGGTCATTATCTTGCTGTAGGATGAACCCCTGACCAACTACGTGCATACCAGAGGGTACTGCATGGTGCTGCAGAATGCTGTGGTAGCCGACCCTGGATCCAGAAATACAGCCCCAGACCATCATGCTTCTTCCTCCATATTTGACAGTTAATGTCACACACTGAGGAACCATCCTTTTCGCCTATTCGACGGTGTACAAAACTCCTGCGTGATAAACAGAATATTTTAAATTTTGATTCATCAGTCCATAACACCTTCTTCCAGTCTTCAGTAGTCCATTGGTGGTGTTTCATGGCCCAGGCAAGCCTCTTCTTCTTCTTATTCTGACGTCTTAGCAATGGCTTTCTTGCTGCAACTCGACCTGTCAAACTTGCAACTGAAAGTCTTCTCTTCACAGTTGAAACTGAGACTTGCTTACTACGAACACTATGAAGCTGTGCTTGAAGCTGTTGTCCTGTGAGCCGCCTATCACGCAAGCTGTTGACTCTCAGAAACTTGTCTTCTGACTCTGTTGTGGCTTTGGGTCTGCCAGACCTCTTCCTTTCATAGTTTCCCCCAGTTTCTGAGTGCTTTTTGAAGGAAACTGTACTCACTGATCTTGACTTTCTTCGCAATTTCTCTGTAGGAAAGACCTACATTTTTAAGTGTTTTTGTATAATTTTCAGTTTTGGGTAACTTTACCTTTTTTTTAACCTCTGGCAGTTCACCACTTACCTTTGTACCATTTCAAGCTATTCATTGGACTTGAACTGCTTGAATTTCAATAAAAAACTGGAAAAAGTGGGGTGTTCTAAAACTTTTAACCGGTAGTGCATGCTGATCATGATTTACAATAAACTAATATTTGCAAATATTTGAGCCTGGCTGATTTCTCTATCAGGCTCTAAAGTCAACATGTATGTAGATTACTACCTTTTATGAATAGTGGGTTAATCTTCATTTTGGAGCATTTTCAGCACCATGGAACTGTCCACTTGGCAGCACTAGTCTGCAAAGTTGGGCATTTTTTTAGGATTCAGTGCAGTAGTTTTTGGTTTATTAGTTGACAGTTAATTTAAGCCAAGAAAAGCTATCCAATTCAAATGTATTTAATTCCCCCTAGTTTTCAGTGAGTTAAGGAGTGCAGTTTTGTCCACATACTGAATAACCACCAAGTATTTGTTCAACTTTTTTAAATGACTAAAAGATTAAAATCTAAGTGTAGCAAAACACCATGCTTCAAAAATACAGAAGACACTGATGTTTATACTGTACACAAAGCAAGAGTTCAAATGCTAAATGTATAGGACCAATTAAGCTTTGACTGTGTATACGCTTCTGTTTACATCAGATACAGTAAACATCGCTGTGATTTATATTTTTATAATATATTTTTCTGACTCTCCAAGGATTATGGTTAAAAGTTTCTGTAATTACCAGAGGAAGGATTATAGAGACAGTTTGTATGTGAACTTGTTCAGCTGACCTCTCTTCAAATAGATTCTGCTGACATCCCCTGCAGCTCTTCACCCTTACTTATTACATATAAAGCAAGCATATTTCTACCAGTGGAGACTAATATTTTTCTTCTTAGGGGAACTAATATCTAGAGCTAGAACCTTAACAATAATCAGCAATCATTAGGGTGTGATTATTTTGGCTGAAAGCATATAAATTAGCCAAAAATGGATACTGTTGACCAGAGAGATCAATATAATCTGTGACTGTTGTTATTTCTTAAATGGTTTAGTCACATAACCAGATCAAGGTCAAATTTCTACTTCAAATGAAACAATTCTGAATGAAAATGAAATTGATACTCATTTTAAACTGTTCTTCTTCTGTTAGGTCACCGTATAATAAAAGTAACATTAAGTTTGGGTCCCTTGGTAGAAGTTCTGCCTTTTAGCAGCGCCAACTTCTCCAGAGGAGACAGTGGTCATACAGACCTGGCAGCTTCCATGAATGAATGTACAAACTGAAACTTTGATTTAAAAAGAAAAAAAAAAGTATCTGTGCTCCTTTTCGGCATTTCCATTCCCATGATAAAATGATTTTTTGCCAGAGTTGGTTTGTGTTTGGAAAGTTTCACTGACCTAGAGAAATGATTCTCCACATTTCTATCTCATTCCTCTTGTGAAATAATGCACGTTATGTTTTGACCCCTTATGGCCTGAAGCAGCCACACTGACCTTCCAATAAGATAAATAGAGAAGAATACGTGTAATTTGGTTATATGTTAATAATGGTTACATAAATTTATAATTATCATGATTGTTAGTCATTTTAAGGGGTCATGCTACCATGTAAATTATGAGTAAGACGTAAGACGATACATGAGCTTAGATCTGCTACTTCAAGACAAGCGTACAAGCATTAGATGAAAACACTGGAAACCCTGGCAAAAAAAGTGGAGTGAAGTATCTCTAAGAAGTGAAGTATCTCTAAAAGATGAGTTTCCAGCCAGCGACAAGAAGATGTGGAATGACTCGCAGTGCAGAGGTCGTCTCACTACCGAGAAGCCAGTAGAGAGAAAAGCTGAGACGGTTTAGTGATGACCACAATGACCTCAGGGTGGGCGCAGCACAGCAGCAGACTGACTGTGATGTGAGAGGGCTTCCTACACTTGTGATGTGGATGTGTTCACGGCTGAAGTGTACACCTGTCCAGAGCTCAGCATGTTTAAAGGTTTCCTCTGCCTGTCTTTTTCATGCCTGATAGAACCGTCTTTCTTCTACTCTGTTGCCCACACTCAGTCCTGCTGACTGAATTATCTTCATATTTGCAATGATGTTGTAGGTGAGAAGATTTTGAAGTAAAGCAGAATCACTAAATATTTTGTTTGACTGTCACAATATTTAAAAAAGAAACATATGTAGAGGCAATATGAAATGATTTTGTCTCTGAATTGGAGATACAAACATGTAACTTTGATACAATCTTTTTATAAATCAACCAGCTCACCCTGAGGAAGGCAATATGTGCGGTTAATTTATAAAAGTACACAAAAATATTGCATTTGAGTAATTAGTGTATGTTTTCTTCTCTGTATTTCAACATTTACTTGCAAGCGAACTCCTCAATGGCATAGGTGTGTGCCTTTTCTCTCCATTTTTCAATATCTCTGAATTGAACAATCATTAATTGGTTAAATCATGGTATTTACTGTAGCAGCTTCTTGTGTGAAATACGACTTCAATCCATGTTTCTCATTATATTGTTAAATTGTAAAATCAGTGGCAATATAGCCTACCTTCTAGCTGCTGTCTGCTTCAGGAACAGTCAACATTTCATGGTCAGTCATCAGCTATATAAAATTTTAAAAAGACATGCCTCACTTTCATCTTGTACTTGTTTATTTGTTTGCAAACTTTCAAGACCCAAACTGTCTCCCAGCTTCTAAGCAGCCCTTAAAATGAGAGCAACTCTTCTGAACAGTGACTCTTGGGGATGGAGACAAAATGCAGCTATAGTCCGGCAAGCATGCAGCAAAAAAAGTGGGACTTCTATAATTAAGGAATTTAGCTGCATGGGACTCATCCTGACTGACGCGCAAAAGTAGAACAGGTCAGTGTGCTTTGCAGGGAATAAGCACAGCAGCCGACAATATGATGCTTAGGAGCAGTTTTAGAGGGCATTGTCTTCATTTATCACATCACATCTATTACAGGTTATTGCTGATGAGTTAGACTTCAGAATCACAATGCAATCTTTGTTATGAATGCCTTGCTTTTTGAGATAAAATGAATATGTGTTGCCCCCAGGCTTCCTCTAATAGTGACAAGTGAAATAACATTAAAGGGGAAAAGAGAAAAGTCTTAGTTTGCTCTCAAAATTCTCAATTCATTTATCTCTTTAGTAAAAGGGTTCAGAGTTGGCATCTTTTCTTTTCAGGTATGATAAGCTGGAAATGTTTGGAATAAATGGTGTAGATGAAGCAGCTTTTGATAGTTTTACCAGCAGATTTTTCTAGTCATAGTTTGAAAGATGTAGCCTTTGTTTTTTTGTCCCCAAATTTATGGGGAATTGTCTCCAATTCCTTCTTATTCTGTGACGGATTTCCTCCAAACAGCCAGCAGGGTCTTATTGGTATACAGACACTGTATTTGTACAAATATTACTTTTTACTGCATGCTTACTGAGCTAATGCCTCGCTTCAACTGTGGCCCCAAGAGGAATAGTTCAGTTAAAAAAAGGATCTTTCAAGCTTAAGTCATGGGGAATGCTCTGGTTGGCAGAGGGAAAAGTCATTGAGGGAAATTAAAATAATATTATAAAATGCACTGATTTGCTCCATAACACAGAAAGATGCCAGTTGCCTGGAAGTTATAGAAATAGTCAGCTGGTGACTGGGAGGCCAAAAAAATTTGTTTGGGGAGAGTGAGTGAGCAACGAAACAGGACAAGTGGAAAAACAGCATGCAGGCTCGGTCGACTTTACACGCAGAAATGCCAGCGAGAAGAGCAGAGAGAGAGGAGACGGAGGAATGATGTGGGATCCATCAAAGATAAACGCACCAAGGCGGGAGACATCTTAAATGACAATCAGATACATGTCTAATTAAGGAGAGATGAAGGTTGAGTGCATACAGAGGGGTCTCCTACATGCGAGTGCTACCACTTAATGACTCTTCTTTAAATGTGACACTAGGGGGGGCTGTCGCTCCTTCTGAACCTCTTGCATAGTCCGTGGAGTCGGTCAGACAGGCAATAAGGCAGAGAGAAGCAGCGAGCCTCACGTATCTTCGTCTCCGGAAATCCTCCCATCCCTCCGCCGACGGACTGATTTGCAATTCAATAAGTTACAATGTCATCTCTTTAGCTTTTACACATTTAGCTGACAAAGGAAACTAGGCACGCTGCCTTATGAAATACCGTCTCGGACTTTAAGAAGACCTTAATGTTCTGTGTCTTCTAGCCTGCTCATCCCCTCCTCCTCCTCCCCTCGATCACACACGCATAACACACACACTCCCGTCCCATCTATAGAAAGTGAATTAATTTTATTACAAGGTGGCTGGTGAATCACATTTTGAAGTTGTACAAGCAGTCACACGCTATTGGAGGCGGAAGTGTGTGTGTGTGTGTGTGTGTGTGTGTGTGTGTGTGTAGGTGTGTGTGTGCGTGCGCGTAAAAGCTATATATGTGCGCTCGTGCAGAGTTGGCTTCTATCGATTACAAAGAGAACAGGTGTAGTGTGTGTCTTTGTATGAATAATGCAAAGAGAGGAGCTTTGAAAGGATAAACAACACGTGAACTCACGCGCGCACGACACACACACACACACACACACACACACACACACACACACACACACACACTATAGGAAATAAGCCTCTTAGAGAATATCTAACTTATGTTTTGGTCTTTTCGGCATTAAAAACGTAAGTACAGCCATACAGGAACCTGTCTCCTAAACTGATCTGTGTGTCTTCTGCTTTCAATAACTGGCATTTATGCCCATATTAGCCTTTATTTTTTAATGTATTTTAGTTTCTCTTGCATTTTCAAAATTGTTGTGGCAGCTATAGATGTCTGTACCCCCCTCCAAAAATACATAAATAATCAAATAACTCTAATAAAAACATATAAATAAATCTTCAATGATAAAAGAAATAGAATAAACATCCTAAATAAATTCCTACACCCTCCATTGGCTACAAAAATGTCACTCAAATCCCCAAATCCCGCCCCCCACCTCCCACCCTCCTCAGCCGCACAGGCTCCGCTGGCCCTCCTCTTCTGCCGGCTGGTGGAAGCATCAGACCTCCTCCTCTTCTGTCCTCTCCTCTCCTCCTTCCATCCCGCCGACGAGTGTATCCAGCCTCTCAAGTTGAGCCCAGACGCACACACACACACAGACACACATACATAACTCTCACAGCAAGAGGAGGATAGTCGGAGGACTAGACAGAGGGAGGACGGAAAAAGGGAGAGCGGACGGAGCTGCTGCGGGGCGAACGGAATTTGGATTTAATTTAATTTATAAGCCTTAAGTGATAGAATTTGTTTTGGGGAGGTTGCTGTTTCAAAACCATCTGTGAAGTGGACTTTTTAATTCGTTGTTGGAGTTCTTGGTCCACTCTACCGGTCTGTTTAAACTTTGGAAGAAGACAAAGTATGAAATAAGGAGAGACACTGAGGTTTGCTCAGCTTTCGCCGTCCCGTTTGGATTAATAAAGCAAAGGAGCGCACCGGTGGAAAAAGCTTACCACGCGGGAAAAACTGGTTCATTCCTCGGTTCTTGGCTTGAAGGAAAGACACCTCAGACTTTTTTTGGGTGTTGGGGGGGGGGGAGGATTAAAAAAAGAAGCCAACCAGCCTGCACAGGAATTGCTCATTGGGGATTTCTTCTTTACAACTGACTCCAGAAGGATTTATAGTTGACTCCAAACCTCATCTGTGCGGTGTCTTAGGTCAAGCACAGCGGGAGCGCAGTTCGGTCAAAATGAGATTATTGATGACACCGATGCGGTAGTGATCTGTCTGGGGGGGAAAAGGAAAGTAAAATAAAATAAAAAAAAAGATCCCCTTTTGTCCGTTTTGTGAACAGTCCCGGAGGTTTTTACCGACTGGAGGGATGGAGACGGTGTGGAGAAGGGGAGGCACGCCACTGGGATGTCGACTCTGGAAGACGGTGCTTATTTTCCTGTGGAAAGGTAAGAGGTTCAAATGCAGGCGAAAACTTGTTGCCAGTTTGAAACATTGTCGTTTTATTGTTTTTGGTGGGAAATCGTGAATTTTAAGACTACTCTGTGTATTTTCCTTCGTTTTTGTTTGCTCTCCTATAATCTCAGAATTTGAGATGTTAACTTTTTGTAGTCCCAAAGGCAGCGGTGGTTAGTGCTTTATCGTTGCATCATATGAGGTATTATTGTTGGTGTGTGTCTCGTATATTATTTGGCGCGTTGGTGTGCGTTTTGGAGAAGACTGATGTTAGAAATTGGGTCTGCAACAAGGAGTAGAGATGAAGGGAAAGCAAACTCAAAACTCCGTTTACCACTCTCCATCCTACAAGAAAGCAATGTGACAGTTTCCTTAATTAAAAAGCATCACACTAGAGCAAAGTGCATAAAGTTGTTACACTTTTCTTTAATTATTAGAGATCTGTCTCTGCCTCGGTGATCACCGAATGGAGATTGTCACACCATCTTTTCATACCACTGCTGTGAACATTTCAGCGATTGAAGATTATTTTTTAAAGCCGAGTGACGATCAATTAGCCCATATTCACCTTGACACCTCATGTATCCGTGCGTGTGCGTGGAATAATAAGTAATTGACTGAGCCGAAGCGTCAGATGACAGATGCGTATTAACTGGAGACATCTGAGCCACGCGAACCCCGACTACAAGGAGACTGAATCTGCCTGGTGCTCCTTTGAGGTCTCGGAGAGGACCAAGATAATTGATGATAGCGTTATACTACAAAAAAAATAAAAATCTAAATGATTTTTATTTCTTTAATTTGGAAGAGAAAGCCAGGGATGATTGCGCACCACTTCTTCTGCGCTCCTGGAATACGGTTGTGAGACGACAGTGTGCCCTGCTAGAGGTGTTTTGAGAGGTGCTTATGACGCGAGGTCCGTTTAGTCGAGGGAAGATCAAACAGCTGGTCATTCCACTTTAAATGTACTCATGAGTAATGAGTGAAACTGAGAGAAAAAAGCCACACTCACCTCCCTTTGTTGAATTTAATGTATAATTAAGCGAAATTATGGGTGGATTGTTTTTTCGGAATTGCCCATATTAAAAAGAGAGAAGAGAAGTCAATATCTTTTTCATATGTATTTCTATCAGAAGCGTTTAACTTCATTACAGAACTCTTTTATTGCTGTGGATCTGACTTGTGCTGCATGAATTATAAAAAGCCCGGAGCACCATTTACCTGGTACTACTGCATTAGGATCAGGCTAGTCTTTAATTCAGCGCGTGTCACAATGTATGCGCAGATGGCGGGTCAGTGTGTTGTCATATAACACCAACACCCACTTACAGTACTCCCGAGAAGAAGAAAAAGAAGAAGATGCCTGACAGATATTTCGGGTTTGAAGCCCTCCAAATGCGCGTTTGCACTCCTCCGTCTTCCACCCAAATGACAGTCCCTCAGCATTAGTATCACATTCCCCGTGAGTGTCTCAGGGTCTGTGTGCGCGCTTGCAGCTATGTGTGTGGGTTTTAATCAGCTCCGATCACTCACCGACAGGATACCAGAAAGAAAAAAGCAAGCAGGGCCGATGCGCTGGAAAACAGCTGTGTCCGACAAAACGGCTGATTAACCAAAAGATGAAATCAACCAAACATTTCCTCTTCTCTTCTCTTCTCTTCTCTTCTCTTCTCTCCTCTCCTCTCCTCTTCTCTCGTCTCCTCTCCTCTCCTCTCCTCTTCTCTTCTCTTCTCTTCTCTTCTCTTCTCTTCTCTTCTCTTCTCTTCTCTTCTCTTCTCTTCTCTTCTCTTCTCTTCTCCTCTTCTCTGTCTGTACCTTTTGTTTGACAGTGCATTTGACTATTTGACTGCCGTTTAGTAGTTCCCTGGGTGGTTAGGATGTCCATAGTGTTTCCCTCCCCTTCTCTCTCTGTCTCAGCATCTCTCACATACTGACACATGCATAGAGAAAGGTCCATTCCAACTTGGCCGTGGTTTAACAGTTTTTATTGGGCATCAGGGAGCTCTGGCTGTAATGGTGTAATAGCTACCTCAGGCTGTGTAAAAAAGCAAAACACCAACCTTGCCCCCTCTCTCTTTCTCTCTCTGTCTCTCCCTGAATGTGTGCATCTTTCCCTCAGTCAGTGTCTCATCGTTCTGTATTTGATGCACTACTTTTAGCTGTGTGTTTGCATTTGACTCATGTGTATTTTCAATAAGTCACACAGGCTCTTAGACAGTTGTGCATGTCTGTATGCTGGTGTCTGTAGCCATACTGTTGCTGTCATCTTTAATACTTCAGAATGTTCCACCCCTATATCAGACTCCATACACAGAAAAATACCACTTTACAATGTTTTCACCCAGTTTCAATGCATGATTTCTGTCAGGTTTTTGGATCTCATATTATATTTTTTAAGCACTATATGTCTCCACTCTTCCAAGCAAAGAACTACTTATCTCCCGAGTTGTCCCTCTTTGTATCATTGTCTCATTATTACCTGAGTGTCATTTTTATTTTCATATCACTCCATTTCATTAAATTACATCACTCTGTTATTTCATCATTCAGGTCGTCTCCAGGTTGTCTCCAGGTTGTCATTGTCAGTTTGTTCAAATGCAGAGCATCAGAGAGATGGCTGCTCAGAGGCAAATAGTTAGTTTGGTCTTAAAGGTTCAGAGCCTCACGAGTAACTGAGGGGGTCACGACTCGGCTCGGTTTTCTCCACAGGAGATTTGTAGTGGGTGGGCTGCTGTGGAATATTCCTTCAGAAACTGATATAAATCAGAAATATAAAGTTGAAAAAATGTTCACATACATATTCACAACATATTCAATATATGCAGTAGAAGTGATGGCATTTAAGGAATAATGTTTTATTGACCAAATCATTTTTATGGTTGTAAAATTCTTCTTCTATCTTTGGATGGAACCACTGTTAGATGCTGTATCATCAATGAGTAATGCTCAGTGTTTTGTAATATTTTTTCTATATTTTCATCTTTGTGAAGGTGAACAGTATATCTGTGTGTTTGTCACATGCATGCATACATATGACATTTTTTCTTTTATCTTTATATATAATTTGCCTTTTGATGTCACTCTTACATTGAGCTCGAGCAGTCAAGTGGTAAGGCTATATATAATATATAACAAAACTGAGGACACCCCTTTGTAATATCACTAAAGGTTAGATGATACAAAACTGTATCATCTTACAATAGTTGTAGTATTTTTAGGTGGATGTGTAGAGTATTTGATCTTATTCATAATTAAAAGCAAACAGGTTAGATGGACTAAATTGAAAATACAAGGGGCAGAGTAAAACCTCAGTGCAACAAAAGTGAATACATCTGTGATCACTGAAAGAGACTAATTGCCCGAACAAGGTTATTAAAGAAACTGTGAGCATCATAACTTCCTCAATTTTGGCCTTGGCCGTGTCTCATGCAACATGGCTCCACATGAAGAGGAATTTCATGAAGATGGGAAAGGGTACAAGATCGTCAGTAGGCTACTGAACAGAAGCCAAAGCACAGTTGCAGCAGTGGTTAGGAGGTACAGGAGGACCCACACTAACAATCTCAGAAGGTGCAGACAATTTGCACAACTCGTTGTTTACGCAACCTTGTATTGAAAACCGGATAGGCAAGTGTGTCTGACTTGGCACAAGGATTATCTGAAATTGGTGTTTCAGTACCTGCTCAGACAGTGGAAAGGACATTGCATGAAGTAAACCTCTACAGATGGCATCCAAGAAGAGAACCATTGGGTCCATAACAGCACAAAACTGTGAAATTAAACCTTGCCAAAGAAGATGGAAAGGCACCTGATACATATTGGCAACACATTCTTTGGTCAGATTTAACCAAAATAAATGAGTTTGGATCAGATGGGGTCCAGTATGTTTGGCGTAGACCGGGTCAGGAATACCACAATGACTGCATAGTGCCGACAGTGAAAGATGGAGGTGGGAGTGTGCTGAAAGGAGGCTGCATGAGTACAAAGGTGTAGGGGAGATGACATTTATAAATGGCAGTATGAATGCAAGCGTGTATACCAAATAGTGAATGAAAAGATGATGCCCAGTCTCCAGACGATTGGCAGGAGAGGACCTTTCCATCATAACAATGACCCCACTGCAAAAATGACTCAAGTTTTTAAAGAAGAAAAACGTTTTTAAAGAAGAAAAACTGAAATTACCTGAGTATGTCCCTTGACTTGAGTAATAGAACACCTTTGGCATATTTTATAGCAGGGGGTACAGCAACAAAAACCCCTCTGTAAAGAGCAGCTGAAAAGAATCATCTGTAAAGAAAGGCAGGACATCTTTTCACAGATTTACTCTAGACTGGTATCGTCCATGCTCAGGACAACCCAATCTGTCATTAAAAACAAAGGCGGACATACACAAGATTTAAAAAATGAAAGAATGGAGTTTCACTAATGAAGGGTATGCTGACTTTTGTTCCACTTAATTCTTAAACATGGACCTTATATAATAGTTTAGTCAAACATTCCGTTTTTTTTCGAATTAATTGGCTTTCTTCTTAGGATTTGTCGAAAAATGAACATATATTGATATTCAGGGAAATCTGTATTACCAATTTCCCACTTCAAGACCTAGTAACATTTCAGGAAAAAGGCTAGTATGTCTGTGTTGTGAAAGTAGTAACATTGCAGGGACAAACATGTAAAGGGCTACTCCTGTCTGACGAAAGACGCTTTCACATGGAGCATGTGAACCAATTACAAGACTCTGATAACGTAATTTAATCTGTGACTTGTTTACAGATTTTGCCTTGCCAGTTCTCTTGTTGCTAATTTCACAACTAACAAGCAATACACATTTTTGGGATTTCAAACAATCTAATTTTTAAGAATGGCTGGAAACTGGACACTGGACACATTCAGAGATAAGGGAGCTCCTCTCAGTTCGCTCGAGCAGTTAGCATCCTTAAGTATTACATGACCGCCATCTGCTGGACTGTCCATTGCTCCGTCTATTCCGATATTCCGAAAAAGGCACAAGACGGAAATATTCCTTAATGTAGCTGCATGTATTAATAGTGAAAATCACTAGCGGTGATTAAAATACAGATAAAAGTATACATTTAATATATTAAAATGTTTTTGGTTGATATGACATCATCTTACTTATTTGAACTCCTCATACTGGGCTAGACTCTTAAAGCATATCCAGATTAAATAAGTGTCTGATTTGCTGGCTGGTCTTCTCAGTGCAGTACCTCACTTTAATGCCTTCACCTTTATTGCTGAGGTTGTCTAAAATACTTTGTGTGTGTTATTGTGCAAGAGCGACAACAAACTGCTTGTTTTCAACTGTCAGTGCTAGAATAACCATGCAGAGATTATACTTTTTGTCAAACCCTGGAAATAATCCCTGTTTGTGTGTGTGTGTGTGTGTGTGTGTGTGTGTGTGTGTGTGTGTGTGTGTGTGTGTGTTTGCCTGCCTGTGTGCTCAAGTATTTTACACTACACTGTTAACCTGTGGCAACATGTCAGTACTATACACCATTACTCATGCAATACAGCACATTAATAATTACTGAAGTGAAATCACTGACACACACACACGCACACGCACACGCACACAAACACACACACATCATATTATTTGAAAAAATAAGTAACAGAAAGGATTGTAAATTGGACAAAAGACATTTCAGAGATGGGAAATGTGATCTATTAACATTAAATTGTGAATGGAGGACGATGGCATTGGAAAAATGGCAAGAAAGAGTTAAACACCACAATGTTTATAGCCTTTGCTCTTTCTGCTACTCTGTTACACACATACACCGCACATGTGTGCAAACACTCACATGGCCTTTTTGGCATGGTGACTGTGAGGGCAGAGCAGAGATAGATGCAGGAGAAAAGGTTACAGAGACACTAAAAAACAGAAGTGGGTGGACTAGAAGAAGTGGACATGAAACACTCTTCACTCCCTGCTTCCTGTTTTTCCTGCTCCAGCTTCAGTATTGATTTTTACCTGTCTCGTAGCTCCTGGTTATTGCGATGTAACTGCAAGGTCACCTGTTTGGGGAAGTAGAAGAGAAACACTCTTCCCTCTTTCAGCAACTACTGTTGAGGTGCTCCTTAATCTGGAAAAAAACAAACAAACCTGAATCTGTATCTTCATGTGGAGCTCCTTTGTGGCCACTGGTGCAAGGCTCTGGGTTAAATGGACAGGTGTACACATGTGAATGTCTGCAACGGCAGGCTGAAAACATATGAACTCTTCCAGTGTACTGTTTTGGCGTTTAGTATATGGGAGTTTAAGTTATGTTTTTGCACTAATAGGAAATAATGCAGTCAAACAGTGACTTTAAAAAGCTGCTGTCAATTTAAGTACAATATATACACATTTATACACTTACCCAAAGTAAATGTGGTTTTTCATGGTTTTATTAATTCATTGCTTTGCTTTCAGGGTTGTCAGCAGAGCCGTCATACTACCATCCACATTTTTTTCACATTTTGTCTAATGATGTTTAACACTGACATACATCCGTATACTAATATATGAGTTACAAAATCCAATTTTTTAGGAACATACATAAACTACACAAACAAGAAAGATCTGGGAAATTAATTTATTAAAATATTGTAAACAAAACATATTCTATTGAGTAGGGCATCTCGAACATATCTTAGTACTGGCATTTCATGGTCATGAGCAGTCCCTTAAAAAAACTGCACACTAGCAGTCTGAATTTCACAATTTTCACGTAAAACAGGAACCACATTAACATTCAATGCTTCCTTCACCTTCCTCCTCCAGTTCACATATATCGCCATCTTTGCCTGTCCTAAAACAAAGTTCAGTGGCTAACATTTATTCTTCTGCTGGTGAGTGTGTTTAAAACCACAAATAAAAATCTGCTTCATAAACACTCCACACAACAACAACAACAACACACACAGAGCTGTCAGACAAGGGCACTCTGAGAAACAGTGAAACAGCATCTCTCTTTACTACAGAAGGGGAATTTATGCTTGACAGCAATGTTAAAAACAGTGATAAAAGAGTTCACAGCTACAGTCCCATGTAGGATTCTCCTCTGTAAGTCCACATGTTTCTTTGACGTCAAAAGAGGGTTTATACAGAGACCTCCATGCTGGTTTAAAGTCAAGATTTCAGAACAGATAAGTCCTCCACGGGATGTCTACCCTGAGGCGTCCTCCAAAGAAGCACCTACAGGGTCGACACAAGTAAAGGAGGAAAGGACCAGAACAGTTTTTAAAATAAGAAAACAACCCAATACCAGGATAGGGGTCAGTAAAGCTTACCAGCAGCATACAATCACAAAAGTCAGTTAAAAGAGAGTTAAAAGGTCAGTTATGTTTCCAATGTTTCAGTGATTGATTTATGATTGGTGTAGATTTTACTCCCAGCCTGGCAGCCAAACCAACCGAGGTCCAGCCAGCGCCACCACCTGCCTCAAAGTAGAAACTCCTGCAGTGTAAAGCAGTCTGGACAGATTGGGTCCACCCCAGCTGTGGCTTTCCAAAAGTCCTCCAAACAGTACAGAATGAATGAGCTGAATAAACTGAAGGTGGAAGTCATCCTAGAAGAAGTTCTTCCTTCCTATCCTTTGGATCTCTGACAGAAGAGAAGCTGGGGGATCAGCAAAGGCCAACAGCTTTTTCCATTTCATGAGCTGACCTTTGACCTTTTCTAAGAAATTGTCCCAGTTTTTCTGTAAAAACATTTTATTGCCCAGTAGCTGGCCCTGCTCCTCCCTTCTCTTCAGGCAGGAGCGAATAAAATGCTCCTCGATTCCACAACCAAAACAGTTCATGATCTCCAACTCTGTGAAAACCATGTAGTTGAACCCATCAACTTCAAAGTTTAAATTATGATCATCAGTGTTATCTTTGAAAACCATGAAAACCTGCCTATGGTGACACACTACATGTTTGAGCAGGGGGGATGTGCAACCCAAAGAGCCCATTGTTTTCAGGGAGATGAACTGTCCATATAGTGACAGCGCTTGATTTTTAATGAACAGTAAGCAATGAGAAGAGGAGTGAAAGTGTCTTGAATGGTTACACCTGTTTTGACCACATCACTAACTTTGGCTGTTATATTCAGAAAGATAATAATAGCTTCATTCATTCATACGGGAGGTAGACTTCACACTGCTGCCACCCACCACCTCTCCCACCGCTAAACTGGCCTCCTCCACTGAACGATTTACTGCCGGCACAAGTTTGATTGCATGGCTGCGGCTCAGCTTCTTAAACTCTGCACCACGCTCCTCAATGGACATACTGCCCAACTGAGTAGGTAGCCACACTACCAAGCCAAACTACGCCTGAACAACAGTCAGATACACCAGGCAGGAACTGTATGAAAGAAATAAAGACACATAGAACAGCAAGAACGATTCTCCCTCAAGAAACTTCTCTCATGCCATTCACTAAGAGAGAGAGAGAGATTCTCTTCTTCCTTGAGAGTGTATTCATCCTCCATATCTCTTCCCTCTATATCAGCGAATTTCATCTAGAAGGCTACTATTTGCTGCAGGGCTCCGACATACAGTATTTACACACACACACACACACACACACACACACACACACACACACACACACACACACACACACACACACACACACACACACACACACACACACACACACACACACACACACACACACACACACACACACAAGGCACACATATTCTGTGTCTCTGACATACACGTGACAGATGCAACACAAATGTATTATTATGGAGGCACTATACTAAAGTATAATGCTATATAAGTATATACTTCAACTCAAAAATGAATGAATTTATAGCAGAATAAGATCACTTTGTGACATTTGGTAGGAACGATTACTTATATCCCTAATAATAACCTTTATCTGACAGTGCATGTGTCAGTAAATACTATGGCTATCCGTTGTGAATAGAACAACAATACTATTAGTGGAGTAAATCCTTTAGACAGTGAGGGAATTTTTGACTAAAAAGAATGAAACTGTTGCAGATACCGACTTTATTTGACTATCTCAGATTCATATTATCTTAAGATACACTTTTAAACAAATTTCTACTAAAAACGAGGACTTTGGATTTTGTCTTCCATCACTTACACTGAAGCACATTTGAAGGGAAACTTCTAATGGTCCGTATGAATAGGAGGAATGATTAGTTACCAAAACCAGTTTAAATTTTTATATGAGCAACTGACTATTGTTTTAAGACAGATTTGAAAAGTCGTAAACCTGTCCTTTAAGGCTTTAGTTTGCTTGAAACAAGCTAGTTGACATGATGTGTCATCCGACATCTAAAAGCATAAATGTTTAAACCTGTTATGAATGGCAGCAAAAAGCCTGCTGTCGCCTGGCTGCATACCACTGCCTCCCTGATCTCTCCAACAAGTCTTTTGCATATGTTTGTAGTCTCAATGCGATGACTCATATAAAGTGGGTTTAAGGATGTGCACACTTTGTTATGAATCCAAGTGTCTGTGCTGACAGACCTCTACTCTTTTTTACTCAATTTATGGACACATTTCAGTGTTTTTTTTTCACACTTTTTATTAATTTTTAAGTCAACTGATTAGTCTGAATAGTTGCGAATAGTCCAGCTCACTCTGCACAAGCGAGCGTGCGTGTCTGTGTGAGCTTGTATTTCTGTGTTATCTCTCTGTGACCATGAGACGGCTGGGTTTCAAAGGCCTGTTGAGAGGTTTAAGGGTCTTACTAATGAGCAAGTCATTTTCCCTCAGATTAGCATGAATAGCAGGACTAATTTTTTGTGCGCGTGCCTGCGTGTGTGTCTGTTTGTGTGCATGTGTGGGGCCGCGACTGTAGGTCTATAAGTCATGTCTAGGGGTTTTAAGGTTGAGCTCATCAGCAACACATTTCCCCTCATATTAGCTTCACTTGGCTGATTGCAGTGTGTATGTGTGAGCATGCGTGTTGTGTGTGTGAGACAGATAGAGAGAGAGAGAGAGAGGCTGAATGGTGGATCATTATCATCATGACAGAATGACTCAGAGGAGACCAACAATGGATTAACATTAACTTTCATTTTTGTCATAGAATTTGAACTGAATGCAATTTATTAGTCTGATGTGCAGTAAGTTGTGTGTGTGTGAAAAACCAAAGTAAGTTTCTGAATTGGCAGTTTTGTTTCTTGTTGATGCCTCCCTTCACATGTTGCCCCTTTCTAAGTTTGAGCAATATGACGATACATAAGCTACTTATAAATTTGTTACCATTATGTTTATCTCATGGTATATATCCTTTTAGTATCTCTTGGAGCATTGGGCCATAGTGTGCAATTTTATAATTGAATGAGCAGGACTGCTTTATGATATTGGATTTTTATTTTGGATCAAGTACCTGGATTTGTCAGGTATTTAAATGGCTGGATTTGCCAAACAAACTTTCTTATTTTACCCATAAACAGTTTCTCTGATGATCATTTCTGAAAATGTACTCTACTGTGATATACTGTATGTCAATATAACATTACATATACTGCTATAGATGATTTTATCCATATCTCTCACTCATACAAAATAGCAAATGCATATCTCATGTGGATATTTAGACTTTTAAACTGTCTTGAATTCTCAGTTATGTACATTTCATGTCTTTGTATTGTTCAAATTTTGCTTGTACCAAATCTCCAATAGGATACCTGAGACTGAACACAGACACAGACATGTTTGTCTATAAAACCTCTCTCTCTCATTTAATACAGCAATCCACATTTCCACACATCATATTCTAAACACAAGCAGCCATACAAGAACTTTAACGAAGTAAAATTGGTCTAAATCTGGCAAACTATAACTTAAATCAGAAAATGTCTACTTAAAGCAAATTGAAATGGAATGAAGCCCCCAACAGGAGACAACTCAAAGCAGTAGTCAAATGCAGAGTCCTCGCACAATCTGCCCTCCATTATTAATACCTCAACAACTTATTTCTCAGAATTTAAGGAGAAAAAAATTAAAACTAAAGGCCTTAACAATAATCTGTTAAATTATCAATGACATTTGTGTTTTTGTGTTGAGAAATATTAAAGATATCATTATAGGAAAACGTTAACATGGTGACAGTGAGAAAAATACTTTTGACTGGGTCGTCTATTCAGCCAATCACAAAGCCCCTTTATCCATGGGGCGCTCTAAAATTGATGTTTTTTATTGAAAGAACCAAAACCAATGCCGAAACTAAATGATACCAAAATATAAAATTTTCCAATGGGAATAAAAGGAAAGTGAGAAAGTCATGTCATGTGATGTGGATCCAGGCCAGTAGAAAATAACAAAAACAAACTAATAAACAAACAAACAAAATGGATGGCACTATTTTGGAGCCGTTATTGAGACACTGATACATTTTGTGCTGTGGACCAGTGTAGCCATTTAACATATTGATGTGAAACTGGGTTGGCTGCCTAGCTGAGGCTTTTGATGGCTAATAGGTTATTTATGTTCTTTCATCACAACATTATTTTTCTCTGATGAACATCTGAGGAGCGATAACAAGGGTTTAATGGGCCAGTGTTTAGCAGACACACAAGAGGAAGAGATACATTTCTCCGTCCTCGTCCTTCTTCTTTGCATTCTGTTTCCTCTCAGCCTTTATTGTGACATTTTAACTCGTTTAATCATCCTCACGCCGTCATCAATCACTCTTACACTTCATCTTTCTTTTTTCTGTCTGTTCTCCATTTATCCTCCTTTTCGCTCTCCTTTGTCACATTCTTCTTTTTTACTTTCTGTCTTAAAGTGCATTTTCTGGCCCCTCTATAACTTTTCTCTACTTCTTACCACTCTTACCCCATCATTTTACCTCCTGCCACCATGCCTCAGACCTCATCTCCCTATCTTTCTCTTCCTTTCTCTAAAATGTAATATTTCTCTCCTTGTCATCGCTCTCTCCTTTCTGAGCCCTTTTTGCTCCCCCATCTTTTTCACATTTTGTCTCCATTTTTTTTTCTCGCTGTCTCTCGTCGATATTTTCCCACCTGTCATCCTCTCTTTCTCTCTCGTCCACCTACCCCCTCCTCCATCTCTCCATCTCTATCTCTCCCTCTCTGAGCAGCTTTTAACCAGTCTTTTGAGAGTGTGTGAGCTTCTCGGCCTAAATGATTTTCTATTACGGCTATTTTCTATTAACAGCGCTCCATTTGATCAAGCTAATGAAATTGAAAACTTTCATCTCAGCCAAATTGATTTCAAACCTGAAACCGCAAGCGAGGGGAAAAAAAGAGAAAGAGAAAGAAAGAACGTTGTGTTAGTGATGCACGACATTCACTTAAGACGTGCACAAAAATCAATTAGCCTGTCTGTCGCTTCACTCTTGTCCTTGGGAAATGGTAGGAGCAAAAGGTCCCGTCTTCAACCTTGTTTTTTAGTGTGTGTGATATCATGTATGCAAGCGTGTGTCTGTGTGTGTGTGTATGCGCATTGTTTGGAGAAAGACTGAGAACGTTTGCAGCTTTGTGCATGTGCAGAAAGGACTCTGAATCAAATTTGTGAAGTTTCAGATAACATAATTTGAAATGGAAGTATTTTTATTGGGTTCCTTTGTTCAGATACACAGTGAAAGTTATAAAGCAGCAGACTTGCATAGTAATGTAGCTTTAGGATACCTCAAAGTCCTTTTTTTTCTCCTACCCATTTGAACCAAAAGCTTTTCAATCAGTGGTCTGTAGTATGAATTGGAAATAGAGGGATTTATTTAGTTAGCTAAATGTTTGAAAGTACATTATAGTTGTTGTGCCAGTTTGCACATCTGGACTGTTTGTCAATGTGTAAAATTAAGCGATTGTAGAGTTACATATTCTTGCCGTTACATGGCCGACAGACTACATGTTTGTTCCCAACCAATCATAGCTTGCCGTCTTTAACGACCTGCGTGATTGTCATGGGAAGGTTGTGCCAGGGACAAACTTCTAGGACCAAGAATGTAAACAAAATGACATCTGAAGTGATGTCTATGATACTGGCAGTCTGCTTGCACGAACCTTTACTCTGTTTCACAGCAACATGAGCAGCACCAACAACATCATTCTTCTTTTGCTTCGGCATGTTTGCAGATCTGTGTGGAATAGCACTCTGTGCACCTATTGGCCAATGTCATGGCCGACGTCAAAAAAACACCATGTGAAACTTGTCATAAGAGAAGGTACAAACCACAGTGACATGCTCGTCTTTTTGTTGGGATATTGTGAGGCGTCCCAGATGTGGCATTATTGTTTTCCACTGTGACGCTATTTCTGTTGGGGTGGGCTGTTATCAGGCTGAATCTGGCAGTAGAGATATCTTTGTCTGTCTTGGTACAGGAACACATGAAAACATTCATGCTCTTGTGATATCTGGGGGACTGGACTTCATCATTGTATCCACACGTGCTCCTTTCTGACCGTCAAGACGAACAAAGTTGTCTGATTTTGGTCCCCAACTCATAAACATGTTCATTAATTAAACTGTTTGTCCACAAAGAGCAAAGGACTTAAATCAATGCAAAAGCAAATATCCACCGAAGCTTTGTGGAGGATGAGCCAATGAAAACAGGCACACCTCCTTTGGAAATACACTGTTTTGACTTTTATGTCTGAATAAAGTCACAATAAGCAAATTCAAAATAAATGTTTTATTTATTTAGTTGCCCGGTTACATCTAGTGAATGAATGATTGATATTTTTTCTTTGGGTTTCATTGCTCTGTAGCCTGGTTTCTTATCTGTCTCGTCAGCTCTGGGCCTACAAAGGAATATAAGAAGTTAACTTTATATTGTGCCAGGAGTTCAGTTTCCTGATTGATTCCAGTGAAAGAAAAGTAAACAAAGGAAGTGAGGTGACCAAGCATTTAGAACAAACCTCCCTTTGGGCTGATGTGAGGCTCATTCATAACTGAGGTATATTATTTTTAAAAAGTACTTGGTGAGAAATCAGCCAAAGAAAGAAAGCCGGGCTGCTGTTCTGCAGTTGTCGTCACATTTGACTGATACAGGAGTGAATAACACATGCAGAATGATAAGACACTTAACCATCTGATGCCTGACTGACCTCTGTCATCACTAGAATAGGTATTGTGCTTATCAACATCTCACCTTGGTGAAACACATCAAAACATGACAGTCAAAGCTGGGACGGATAAGAAATTAGCACCTTTTTTTTTTTCTTTTTTTTTACCATTCAGCAACAAAAAGTGTTTATAGTGTTAAACTCTCAACAGTTTTACATGTGATAATGAACACATAATTAACCCAACATTCGAACCATTCCTATCAGACTGCTACTGTCATTCAGTACACATGACTGAGAATTATTCCAAACTCAGTATAAAGTTCCTTGTTGCAGAATCTCACACTGCAGACAACATTGAATGAAACAGTCACATTTGGAAAAAAAACACATAAAGTGCACAGTGTCCCAAAGTGCAAGTCTATAAAGCAGAAGTTTCTCCCCTCAGGTCATCATCAGTGCTAAACAGAGCATTGCAACACACAAACATTTTAATTTTGGGTGAGCATGATGACTGCCTTCACCACAGCTTTGATAGATTTTTAATGGCTTTAAAATGCAGATATTCTAAGACTTTTTCAGACTTGGTTTTAGACCCTTAGACACCCACAAAAAAGAGAATGAAGTGGGTGCAAAGGAGAGGTGTGATGGAAGTTTAAAGGAGTCACAAAATAAGCCAAACTATACAATCAAACAAATCATATGTATGTGTAGCGGATCAATTATGTGCAGTGTATATTCTGATGTGTGTGTGTGTTTTTGTGTGTGATTTGAGGCCTGTATGTTAAGCTGTGCACATTATGTGTATGTTATATGCCTTAAGTGATTTATTTAGTTCAATATTTGTGTTCATGTGATGTAAGTAGTAGATTTTGGGGCTGTGAGCTTTGAATGTTGGCTCAGGACTGCAGCACTTGATGCCATTAGCTACAGACTGAAAGAAAGCGTGTGCACGAGATAGAATGGAAGAGGTTAAGAGAGAGAAGCAGAGGGAGACATTAAAAGGCCAGACCAGGCCATGATCTGGGCGCTGTGAAAAAATGGGCTGAAGAGATGTGGAGAGAGAAAGAGAGAGAGAGAGAGATGAAAAGAGGATGAAAAAGTATGTGTGAAATGAGACTTTGGGCAGCGGAGGGAAGAGGGGAAGATTGGAAAGAGATGAGAGAGAGAGAGAGTGAAAAGGAAGGTAGAAAAAAAGGGAAGGGGGGAAGGAGATATCAAACTAGAGACCAAGGAAAGAAAAGGATGAAAAAGAGCCAGGAAAAAAAGAATAAGATGAACAGACTTGGAAAACAAAGGAATGGGAGGGATGGGTATTTGCTGAAGGAAAAAGCTGGAGAGCGAGGGTTAGAGACAGCGAGAGATTTAACATTTCATTCTGTGTTGCTCTTAGCCTGTAGGCAAGCATTACAGTGGAGATTTCCACTATTTACAAAGCTCCCAGTGGCTTCAGGACTCCATCTACATGTTTAACATGCTCAACTCGGCTGCACTCTGCCCGTCAAAGGGAGACGGTGTAAGGATTTTGGGCATCGATTCCTAAGGGTTTACCAGGAGGCCAGAGAGAGGGAGGGGGAGGCTCTGTGGCTGAAGCCAAACTCAACACACAGTTATTGAATTAAAGGCTGTTAATGAGATATTCAAATGTGAGTATAGTTGTACTATTTGAAACTGTAATAATTTGATCCTAGATTGACTTTCACTGTCTTGTGTAAACATTCAAATGATTTAGAGTTGAGCAGCAGACTGTAATGTATGAGATTTTTTTCACATTCTGCTTAGTGGAGCTGATTATCAGTTTAGTCGTTGCACGAGAAAAGAGCAATTTTTGTCAACTGTTCTTACATTGTGAGGTTCGTGAACTTGAGGTTGCAAGAAAGAGGAAATGTAGTTGATCTTGGAGGCCGGGAGATGATATGAGAAATGCATCAGATTTGCTGTACAAAAAGCTGTCTTTTGCCATTCATCTGCCTTCAAGAGTGGCTGAAATTGCTCTTCTTCCTACCTTTTCTTAGTGAAGTAAAGGAATAAGACTGCCAACAAATTACTTCCTCTATATGCGAAATGTGCCTGTGATGTGACTGAAGGAAACCGCACTGAAATGACAGAGAAGGACAGCGATATCTTAGTCAGATATGGCATGAGGCTGCGCTTAAGAAATAAAGAACTAAGGCTGCTTCTGTTGTAGATCAGAGCAGCAGTTTTCTGATTACAGTGACTCACTGAAAGAGACCACACTCAGCGATTACCACCATACACACTTGCTCAGCCTGTGAGGGGGGAACTTAAACCACACATTTGACCTTTTCCTATCTGTTGAGAGCAATGGTTTAATTATTTCTGCCTCAGCAATGCCTTACATGAATATCAGTATTCCTGACGATGTTTAATGTTTATAGTACAGGATCCACATTAAAGTTCTCATGAATGTATTGAAGTTCAGTCAATTGATCACTCTCATTTATATTTGTGTTAGGCAAGCAGAGCTTTTTGGTTGCGCAGTGGGGTTTTTTGAACCATATCTGAATCAAAGTAATTGAATTTCTGTCTCATAATATGTTAGACTTGCGTTGGAGTATCTGATACATTTTCCATTTGTTTATCTGATTCGTTCTCTCTCAGTCTTTCAGGTTTGACTTGTGAAACCAATATCTCAAACACTACTTATCAGATTTAAATCAAAAATTGGCGAAATGGTTGTGGTGTTTATAAAATCAAACATATTGACCTAATTTGCCACATTGCATTGTATGTAAGGCTAGGTGTCTCATTATGATTTTGACAATTTTTGGAAAATGATGCATTCGACTGCAACAGGTTACACCGAGAACTTCAATATTCAACATTATCTGCTATAAATGATCTTTATATATTTTGTTTCGCCTGTTTTGAGGGAAACATAACGGCTGCCAAGATGACACTACATTTTTTTTACTGCCAGTAATCCATAGGAAGCTATTTAGGAATGATGAGCTTAGTGTGTGATTAAGCTGAGGCAACAAATGCAGTTTGGTAAAGGTTAATGAAAGATCATGGTTTATGATCAGAGACTTCCTGGTTAATGCTTCAAGTCACTGTGAACTTTGATTTAATCAACACTACGATCTTTGACTACTTTACCTAAACTTAACCGATAGCTTTTAGTGCCCAAACGTAAGCATAAAAAGGTTTTATTGTGCTTTAGTTTCTCAAGTATGAGCATATATTTTATTGTAAATGTGGATTTTGTATAAAAACAAATGAACTTTTTGAAGACACGTTCAGATAATCAACAATGTTTCTTCAGTGTGCCATTACATTTCCTTCAAAACATATTTACAGTTGCTAATTAGAAGTATATAAATGTAATTTCTAACATGATGCCACTGAAGGAGAATGCATAATTCATATTTCAGGTGCATGGATTTTCATTTATTGTGGTTCTGAACAGTTTGAGCTAAAAAAAAAATGTTAAGACAACAAAAACAGCTCTCTCACTGAGGCAGTTTTGTGTTCACAAGTTAATTTCCTTGCTTTTTTAAAGACTTGAATATACTTTGGATGGAAACCTTGACCAAAATTTCCATGTTCCTTGAAATTCCTGTATTCCTCCATGTCTCTCGGAATGCTGCTCTGGATTGCCACAACACTCTGACCGCTCCTCTTGAAACGTACGCTTGTTGTTGTTGTCTGCGGGCTGTATATGCAAAATAAATACCAAGTTTCTAATTATAATGTGTGTAACATAATAAATGGGTGGCCTACATGCAGTGATAGTGCTGAAAGTTTGCCTTTAGTCGTGTGTGAACATCGTCAGTTTTATTAAAGGTCAGGTAATGTAGTTTTAACAGTTTTGGTTTAGCAATCATGTTATCTTTTTTAGTGTCATGCCAACTCATGGTGCAAATATAGAGAGGTATAGCTTCGATAGCACTGCTCAAATTTAGACATGTTTTCTTTTTATTATTATATATATTGTATGTTTTTGCATGTGATGAGTTTTCTAAAGTAAAGATTTCCCTCACTGATTTAGGTCTTCATTTAAAATGAAGTGAACATTTGTAAGATTGAATATCTTGGCTTAGCTCACAGGACCTTTGTTTGCGTGTGTGTGTGTGTGTGTGTGTGTGTGTGTGTGTGTGTGTGTGTGTGTGTGAGTGAATGTGTGTGTGAATGTGTGTGTGAATGTGTGTGAGAATGTGTGTGAGAATGTGTGTGAGAATGTGTGTGTATTTTGAGTTTCTTCAATACATTGACAGCCTTTTTGTGTGTGTGTTGTTGTTGTTGGACTTGCTCTTTTAAATACACGGACAAGCTTTTTTGAATTCCAAGTCCTTCTTCACTGTGTGTGTGTGTGTGTGTGTGTGTGTGTGTGTGTGTGTGTGTGTGTGTGTGTGTGTGTGTGTGTATGTGTGTGTGTGTGTGCTATTTCCTTGAACAAACTTGTAGTGTCTAAAGGAAATGTTTTCAATCCATAGACCAGCTCCTTTGTCCCTTGAGTACTGAGCAAGGTTCTCTGTGTGTGTGTGTGTGTGTGTGAGTATGTCTATGTGTGTGTGTGTGTAATGTGTTTAATGTGTTTGCTCACTGAGTTTGTGTGTGTCTTCCTTAAACAAACATCACTATGTGCTTGGTGGGAGTCTTTTCAGGACTTTTAGGCTCCACTATTTGTTAAAGAGAGAGGAAACGATTAGCTGCCCGTTAACAAACCTCTTAACGAACCCCCCTAATGTACCCTGAGGGCAGCTTTGGGACGGCCTCGGCATGCCACCGTAATTAGACTGGCAAATAAGAGCTCGTTATGCAAATGAGTCAGATTTAATCTGCATATCTTTACCTGAGACACTTGCGTTACACTGACAAATGTTTACCCAAAGGCAGTTAGGAGGGAAGAGGAGCGAGCGGAGAGGGAAAGGAAAGAGGAGACGAAGAGAAACATGAGCTGCTTAGTTTAACATAGAAAGGAAGATGTGTTGAGAGCTGCTGTTTATAGGAAACTGCTGATGAGGGGACGAAAGGTGAAGAGAAGAATGGGAGTTAAAGTCAGAAAAAATGTCAATGCCTTGTTTTTATTGTTTACATTTTAAGCAAGATGCTGCTTACAAAGCTGATACACTTAAGTGAAGATAGCATCTTTGTAAAGAGAAAAAGGTCTCCGAAAAGCCACGAAGGAGCAGTCGGGGAAACGATTACACATCACCTCATGGAAATGCTGACTTGTTGAGCAGGGGCAACCCCTTCTTCTAGAAATTACGTTTTTTTTTATTATATTCATAACAGAAAATGTGTTTATCTAAAAATGTAATGCCACCCATATTACCAGTACTATCAACATATGACACAAACATTTTAATGAACATACAGGTCACAAAATGGTGATACTGATTTGAAGCTTCCCTGTTTTCTTTTGGACACATCTGACATATCTGTTTGCTGATTATAAAACAGAGAAATGAGTAATGGTAGTTTGAAGACATGCAGAGTAATGCACATGCTGAATGAATTAATGATGAAAAAAACCTCATACATGAATAATACACCAACAATAGCCCAATTTTATGCATGATCCATGATGATGAATATACAGAATAATAGAAAAGCATGCAAAAGTAGCATAACGTCAATATTTTTGAAACCCCCCCCTTCCCAAAAAAAAAAATCATGTTATCAGCAGAGCTCATGTCTTATTAAAAGCAGAAGCGCTCACCCCAGCTCCCCTTTAGTTTGCACCCTGCTGACAGTGTATTCAATTTGGAAGTAGAGGTAACATTGTAAAAAGGATAACATCTCTCCTTTAAAGCCCCACTTTGATTCTGACCTCAGACCTTCATTGCATGTCATTCCCTCTCTCTTTCCTTGCCAGCTTTTTACTGTTTCTTCTATGAATCCAAGGTGACTAAACGATAAATAATGTCTGAGGCATCGTGTAAAATAAAATCTACTCAACATTCAACCCACCAAGCAGAAATGTCATTTATGAGCTTCGACTGAAACTTTTGGCTTTTCCATAAAAAAGGGGAACATAGTAAGTCCAATCTCCACCCTGCCCTGCACTGGGATGACCTATGGTGCGCCATGAAGCATGAGAGACTTGTTGTGATTGGTTCTTGGCTGAAGTGTGTATCGTCCTGGCAACGGTCTCCAGGGTTGATGGGTTTGACCTCTGTGTGGCAGCGGGGTTCCTGATGGATCACTACAGCTAACAGCCAACACACACCCAGTGGCCTGCTGCAGATATAGATACTGTACGTAGAACTCTGTAAGTAGTTTCTTCTGCTTGTGTGCATTGAAGTTTGTGTGAGTTGAGCGTTTGACACTGATTAGCCACTTTTTTGTTTAGTCTATGCATCCATTCCAGTAGGTAAAAGAATAAAGCACTTTTAAGGAGTGTTGTGTGCAAGGTAGTAAGATAGGTTTGTGTGTGTGTGTGTGTGTGTGTGTGTGTGAGAGAGTGTGTGTGAGAGTGAGTTACTTATTGTGTGTGTCTGTTTGCCTCATTAGTGCAGTGGTTCAGAGGTGATTATTTATCGTGATGTTGCCCAGCCTGCTGAGTTGTGGCACAGTCAGCAGCCATCTTTATTCTGCGCGCGCACACACACAAACACACACACACACACACACACACACACACACACACACACACACACACACACACACACACACACAAAGTTATAACATGTCCCCCTGTGCTTTGTACACGCAAACAGAAAGAGTCGTAGGAGCGTGCACACACTTTTATACCTTATCTTAAAACCCTTACAGCCTTCACAAACAACACACCTCTCATTGTACGCACACACACACACACACACACACACACACACACACACACACACACACACACACACACACACACACACACACACACACACACACACACACACACACTCCCTGGCTCTCTCTCCCTCTCCTCTACCCCTGACTTTGTCCCTGTGACCTTGGGCGAGCGTTGCCAGTGGCTGCTGCTGAGATTTCTGGGTAGGGGGTTGGAGGGCGGATGGAGAACGGCTTGGCTAGGGATCACACAACTTTCATCCCTCTATCCATCCGCTCGTCCGGCTGATGAATGAGAGAAAAGTTTTCCCCCCTCTGTTGACAGATGGCCGTGGAGTTTTTGGGGACTCATGAGGAGTTCATTTATAATGAAGCTCCTCTTGGATTCCAGCTCCATCAACAACATCATTTATTCATTTTCAAATTGTGCGTAAAGGCACTTTTCAAAAAGTGACTATGAGTGATCACAGACAAAGCCATTGTCAGACCTCCAATTTCTGCTGCCTGCATGCTGATCTAGATAGAAAAGTGTGTGTGAATTACCAAATATGTAGTTGAAATACTGTAGGTTTTTTTTTAGCAATCATTTTTGGATTTATCCTTGGTAATCAGGAAGGAAACATGTGCAAAGCGGGGTATCGCGACAGTCTTTGACCTTATGTTGGACTCAGGAATGTTTTTACTTTTTAAAAGTGAGAATAAATCAGCCAAATAAAGGCAACAGAATCGGCTCCTGCAGTGTTTTATGGTTTGGACTGTTTCACAAGCGAGTGAAAGAGCAAAGCCCTTATAAGATGTCGCAGTTTCAGGCCTCAGACGTGCAGAGTTCCACATACTTATATCTTGAATATATGTCAAGAAACTGGTGACTTGTGGTAGCCCGATACGTGACTAATACACTTTATGTTGGTTTTTCCTTTAATTTATCAGCCATCTGCATCTGTTAATGATTTAAAACAACCTACCAACCCTCTGCCTCTTGAATTACTGTGTGGATTAATTTTCTTCTTTAATAATATAGGACATTCATACTGGTATTCTTTCTAAAGAATTAACACTGTAAGGTAATAAAGCCATTTTTGCCTCGAACCTCACAGTATTTTGGATATTTTGGTACTAAGAATTAACATGATGACGCAGTTATTGATGTAAATATGCAATGCTACACACACACACACACACACACACACACACACACACACACACACACACACACACACACACACACACACACACACACACACACACACACACACACACACCACACACACACACACACACACCAGCTCAAACAGATGTGTGTGTGTGTTTGGCAGTATAAGTCCACACTCACAGCGTTATAGCCCTCATAGCTGCTGGCTGCCATTTTGAAGAACAGCTGACATTTGCCTTCTCTCTCCATCAGATACATTACTGGGCATGGATCTCTGACATTTCTGACTGTGTGTGTGTGTGTCTGTTTGTGTGTGTGTGTGTGTGTGTGTGATGAGTTACTTGGGCATGCCCCCCTGACATTTTATGGGATGCTAATGGTATTCATTGCCATGGCAGCTGGAGGGGAGGTGGGCATGGCTGTCTGTGCGTAACTGCTGCCTGTCGCTCACCTGACGGCATGTTCACATGTGTGTGTGTTTCCTGGTATGCATGGGGGGGGGGTGGTGGTGGTGGTTAGGGTTAGGGTTGTGGGGGGGGGGGGGGGGGGGGGGGGGGGGGGGGTACTGTGACACACGGACGACGCCGAATGGAGTCACCACTCTGTGTGTGTGTGAGTGTGTGAGTGTGTGAGGATGTAGCAGTATGTCTGTTGACAGGAGTATATGTGTTTGTACCTTTTTGTGTGTCTGTCTTTTGCTGTGTAGGTGGGTGAGGGTGTGCGTGTGCTTGTGTGTGCATTTGTTCGTGTGGGCAGTCCGTAGTCCTCTGTCTGTGTGTGTGTGTGTGTGTGTGTGTGTGTGTGTGTGTCTGGAGGGCAGGCAGATAAAGGCGCCTGCTTTTTTCTGATAAGGACTCCCACCTCCACCTCTCTATCACTACTGTTCTTCCTCTCTCCTCTCCATCCTTCTACCATTTCCTCTCTATCTGTAATTGTAGTGATGCCACTGTCTCCCTCTCTTTCAGTCTTTGTTTACCTCTCTCTGTCAGTCTCCTCGTCCGGCCTTCTCTGTTCTGCAGTTTGGGTTTTCCTGTATTGGATGAAATGCAGATATGCTTACCCAGGGGACATTTGAACATTTAGGCAGACTAAAACCAGTGACCTGGAAACATTTATGACATCCAGACTCTAACAATATTTCTTACTTTTTCTCCTTTTCTTTTCTGGTCTTAGTTTCCCCTTACTTTCTTATTTTTTTATACAACAGCTGGCTTAACCAAGAAAAACTATGTACACCGGCTTATCATTGTCACTGAAAGAAATTGACATCTGATTGATTTATTTCAGCTGTTTATTTCCTCCAGTACTTACTTATTGGCATACATGTTGAGCACAGATCACCCCGAAAAACCTGTCAAGAAGAGCCACAATAGCAAATACACATTTTACATTTGCTATGTTTGTCTGTGATCATTTTTTAAACAATTGAGACATAAGAAGGGTTTTTAAAAAATGTATTTTTAAATGTTTACCTTTTAACTCTTAATCAGCCACTTGAGAACATTCAATTTCTACCAACATTATGCAAGTGAATGAAGTGTATATGAATAGGCAGAGCCCAGATTTGATCAAACTGAACTATTTAGGTGTTAAATGTCTTAAGGAGTATGTGCTACAGTGAAGTGCTTTCACCATCTGGTTTTCTCCGCAATTAAAAGGCTGGAGATGGCTCTAATTACAATATTGTCACACTTTGTTGATCTCCATAAGGAAACTGTTTCTCTCTTTCCCTCAGAGGTCAGGATCATCTGTAGTAACAGCTGATAGAGATTCAGTCAGAGATCTCAGCCAGGCAGGTAGGTTTGAACCAAGCCCCACTGCCTCTAAGAAGGTCTTCCTGCTCAACCCTCCATGGGGTTAATAACTGTAAATCTGACATACATATAGATAGACCAGTGAGGGATTAGCCTGTAAGTGGTGCTCAGCAGGAATCCAGACTGAGCC